>NC_068554.1:1500000-1800000 GCF_026212275.2 Microplitis demolitor | reverse complement strand
TTTTGCAGCACGCCCTCGGTGACGCATAATAAATACACTGCAGAGTGTAAAGTAAGCAGGGAGAGGCCGGCTGCAGATCTTAAAATTACTAAATTTAAACTGGAGTGTATTTTCACTGCGCAGGATGTTGATCTTACGGCAAGAGGTTTTGTGAATGGTTTTTATTTTATTTAATTGCTTGTTATCAGCTATTCACCCCTTAATTTATAATATTAACTGTATCATTTCAAATTTTTTAAATTACTACTTTTTACCCGCCAAAAATTTGAATCGCATTATAAATTTTTTTAAAAAGATTTTATATTTAAAATTTTTCGCGCCGAAAATTTTTCCAGTCTTAGAGAATTTTTTGCATCATAAATTGAAAACAGAAATTTTCTTAGAACGGGAAAAAATTTTTTGAAACGAAAAAAAAAAATTCTTGAGCCAAGAAAAAATTTTTTTTTTCTGTGTAGCAGATTAAATTTATGAAAAATAATTCACAAAATTCAGCAATAAAGTCGAGAATTATAATTAGCATTTAATAGCAGATATAAATATTTATCAAAAGCTAAAAAAAAGTATCGGTTATTACTTTTTGAATAAATGGGAGTGTGTAATATCCAATTTAACGAGTGAATTAACAATGCTAAGTGTTAATAGCAATATAAGTGTAAAACATTGTAGCATATGAGAAGGGAGTTTTAAGTAATTTCTCACACAGTATAAACTCTTGAAGCGTCAGGTGTCATGGAGTAAGCAATAGGGTGTATATATAATACACAACGGCTCCAGAATATATGCCTAGATAGGTATCGTTGTAAAAACGAGGGACGCAACTGGCGCAGGTGCAGGTGCATCATGAAAGCAAACATTAAAAAATTTTACAACCGTCAGAATTTGCTAATGTATATGTGTATATTTGTTTATTATATATATACATATATATACATAAAAATAAACACATGTATTGTGGGAGTGTATGTTGGAAAACAAATAATTGTGTAAAATAAAACAATTGTGGTTTTAGTGATTGCCATTGAATAAAATGCAAATACGACCCATGACCTCTGTGACACAATGACATTTGTTCGTGTTGGTTTGCATTAATTTACATTTTTGTTAATTCATTATAAGCTTCTGATCGTAACAGACTTAACACAAAGTCATTTATTTAATAGAACTTGTTAATATAGCAGATTATTTTTTTTTAATCCGATAACTTTAATTGGCTTAAGAAATACGTATTCACATATAAATATATGTGTATATATGATAATAAAGTATCAAACAGAATAGGATAATCAAGAAAGGCCTATTGGAATTTATACTTTTTTTTATAGCCTCTTGTTTTTTTCTTGGAGCATACGTTTAACATATGGCACCAATTTCAAATTCTATAATAGTCCATAATTCTATATTATATTATTTTTTTATATAATTATTTAAGGTATTAGCTCTTCAGTAATTAAAGATGAAGGTCAAAAAGTTATATTTTATCCGAACATTTATCTTGATCATAGAAATAATTTATTTTCAAAAATTTAAACTTTTCGCGCTCTTTTGAATACTTTTTGAATTCCTTTTTGATCACATAATATTTTTGAATCACATCGCAAATTACATTGAAAATATGCAATGACAGTTTAATTTTTTATAAATTAATAATTAATCTAATTTATAATAATTTTGAGTCCCCTTCAAAATTTTATCTTTTTCCAAAATCTATTTAAAATATAATTAATGTATCAAAAATATTTATTAATATCAACTCGGTCATGATCATAAAAGTATAAAATCTATTTTCAAAAATTTGAATTTTGGCGCGCTTTTGAATACTTTTTGAATTCCTTTTTGATTAAATCATAATATTATTCATTTTTGAATCACATTTCAAATGACATGTCTTAGAAATATGCCATAACATTATAATTTTTTGTAAATTAATAATTAGTCTAATGTATGATAATTTTGAATACCTTCAAAAATCTGGTCTTTTTATTAAATATTTTTTAAATAATTAAAAATTAACGAGGTTGTTTTAAAATTAAAATTACCAACTATTACTTTTCATTCCCACGATACATGTATAATTTTTCCACATTTGCTCGTGAGGAAACCGAGCGCGACGTAAACACATACGGGACCACGTGTGTATTTAAAAACAATCAAGAGGGTTAAAAAATACAAAGACAGTATGTATATCCATGTATATAAAAAATAAATGTAAAGGGGTCGTCGATAAATATTCCAATTGTTTCAAAGTAGGAACCACCGATGCCTGTCCAACGTCTCTTTCTCTTTGTTCGCTCTCTTTTTTTCTTGTTTTTTTTTTTTTTACATTGATCTTAATAATAGATAACTTCACCATATCCCTTTATTTTTTTTTAAAGCCACAGGTGGACTCATTGTTCAACTGATTACTTTCTATTACAAAGGAAAAATTTTTAATTAGATGGACATAAAATTGACAACAGGCTAATGATATCCTTGAGTATTTTATTTTTTGAACTTCCCGCGTAAATTTGAAATTTAAAAAAAAGGGCAAGTTACATCTTTCGGTCCGAATTTCAAAAATCGAATTTTCATCAGATCTCGACATTTTGAGGTCCTAGGAAATTTATCTGACCGTTTTCAGATAAACGTCCGTCGGAGTTCTGAGCTCGAAAACAGCGGGAAGTTTCGGGGTCGACCCACATTAAGGACAATTGTTTTTCAGATTTTATATAAATTTAATTATAAAAACAAAATAATAAATATCAGTAACTTTATATTCATGATAATCTTATATATAAAAATAGAAAAAAAAATGCTAACACTGATTGCCAGATCACCCTTCCGAATAGTAAAATATATCTGATGTCCCTCGACTGAATAATCGAAAGCCACATTTAGATCATGCAGATTACGTCGGTTTTATACAAATGCAAATTTTAAAAAAATAAACCACTAATTTAAAAACAATAAAGAATTAAAAAAGTAAAATAAAAATTTTTGAAACTGATCACAGGGTCAAGTGAGGAATTTTTTACCATAAAATAATTTTCAGTTTAAAACAAATAATCGATAAAATCTATTTTTATTTTTAACCCGCATGCAAGAAGTAATAGTAAAATTATTAGAATTAATTGCAAGTATTGGAAACCTTGCAAATTTATTTATGTAATACTTGGAGCTATTCCAAAACTTTACAAACCTGTCAAATATAAAGTTTTTAAATTATTTATGATAACTTTTCAGTTTAAAATTTTGAATCATTGTTTTAAATTACTTAGTAATTTATGTTTTTTTCGTTTTGTATAGTTTAATAATAACATGTATTGTTTATTGCAGATATTCCGGCGCAAGTACCACCTTTAACACCTGGTACAAACAAAAAAATGACCGAGGCTTTAAAGGCCTCATTTGCATCCTGGGAGAAAGAACAACTTCGTCTAAATATAACCAAAGGTATTGAATTTAATCAATATACACAAAAAAAAAAAACGAATTTTTCGGCGCAAAAAATTTTTACTTGACTCAAGAAATTTTTTATTTCATCTTTGAAAAATTTTCTCGCGCCAAAAATTTATTTTTTCTGTGTAGTATTAATTAATAATATTTAAAAAATTTGAATTTGAATTAAAATTACACTGGTACGAATGAAAAGTTATAAAAACAAAATAAAATCGAGGTAAAGGTAAAATACATCCGTTGAAGGAGTAATGGCTCGATGAAAGAGTGCGTGTTTAAGTTTGTTGGTAGGTTTGCGAAATAACATGTCCCTTCATAAAAGAGTGAATCGGACTGCTCGTTACGCCACGATGATCAGTCCATTCCCTCTCTGAGAGAATCGAAATCTCCACGAAACATTCGCCAACTGTTTTCATGTTAACATATATATATTTTTATCCATCTACCCATATATATATATTTATTTTTATGTGTGTAATATACATGAGTATTAACACACATTCGAGTTTCCACCTTTCTTTTAGACTGTTTGCCACAATGCACCAATGAGCATGAAAAATAGGTCAGGGGGAAACAAAGAAATAGATTAACATCATTCTGACTATTTCTTTGGTTTGTTCAATCGAGATTTATAAAATAATTTATTCAAAATAGTATATTGCACTTTTTGTTATGTCATATTTTATTATTAATCTAAAATTAGCATCAATTTTTTTAAATTTTTATTTTCAATAATCTAAAGGCGAAATTTTTTATAAATTTTATGATGACAATTTCAAACCCTGATACTTTAATACAGTCTCCTACAATCACTTTTTTAAACCTTAAAATTACTCGAAATTAGGTTTTTTTTTAACGTAAAATTTCATAGATTCTTCCTGCGCAGTGTAGTAATTTTTAGATGATAAAAGTAAAAGCGATAATTTCGAGTAAGAATTGAAAACCCATTCTTGAAAAGTCTTGAGTTTCTGTCTCAAATAACAGAACATAATCCGAAAAATTTAAAAATACAACCCTTTTAGCCTTTCAGTCTTTCAAATAATGAAATGGTATTTTGTGGTGGTTCATAAAAAATCTTCAATACGCACTCGAGTTAGTGGATGACAATTGATATTTACGAATGGCTGTCGCGATGAACGAAGCCACGGCAGCGAAAATACGGCTCTCGATAGAACAAAAGTCCGTACATACAAACATACATCGAAGGCCTATGATGGAGGGAAAAAGAGAGCAGAGAAAAAAAAGAGATGGGTTTTGTTATAAAAAGAAGAGGTAGACCAAGTGGAACGTTCGCTTGCTAGTTCACGGAGGTCAGACGAGGTGATCTGTTGATGGTAGCACAGGAGAGTCCGAGCTGTCGAGGGCATGTAGACCGGAAGTAACGTCACACCCGCGTGGTTCTCAATGCGCATACCGGATGTGTGGCATCGGCTCCCCATCAGAGTCATCAGCATTCATGATTCCCAGCATATTGCGTTAGTCTGTCGCTCTCTGGCACCAGCAACAGGTGGACTTGTTTCCTAAATCTCTACCCACGCTGTTAAATTTCTCTGCACTTGCATTCCGTCACATGAAAATCACAATTTCCATTTTTTTTCAACCAATTATTCCCTACTTTTCAACTCTGTCATAATTCCTTCAAACAAAAATTATCTCCCTACAGCTCAATAATAAAATCTCAGATAAAAATTTTAAAAATAATTCTTAGGCATATTGATATAGATATTTTAAAAAAGTACCAACACAAGTTTTGTTAACAGACACTGCAGACACCTGTCTAGATGATTCGCAAACACGCCTGGTGAATTCTTATCTCTCTTAGCTTTAATGATATTTCTTTGTATCGGAATTTATCTTAAGCGAGAAAACTGGAGAGCATAAAACTGTCTGTTAACAATACTGTCAAGAAATCACTTGGTCAAACATCCAAGCAATCCTCAAACATGTCGGGTTCCTTTGATCAATCATTTAACCAACGCCTTTAGAGGAATATTCATTTTTTACCTTTTTTTATTATTTTTGTTTTTATACTCTACACACCCACGTATACACACATATATTTATATTAATTTATAAATGTATGCGTATGTCATATGTTGGCTACATAGACACACACATTCAAATTAAAACGTCGCATTATTACTTTGTTGTATGGTTGCGTTCCATTTCTACGAACTCATCGCGCTTTTTCATTCATCCACCAGCAACGCTGATGATTCTTTTGTTCATACTTTTTCATATCATAATATCATGTACGCAACTATTGCGGTTTTTAAATTTTATTCAATTGAATTTCGCGCTAACTGATTTTAGATTATTTCATTGTTGCTTTTATTCTCTTCCAAGTATCAGGTAAAAAAAAAAAAAAAAAAAAAAAAAAAATAAAATTACTTTTTAATCTTTGTTGTCATGAAATTTTTACGACGCATACACCGTACTTTTCACTTAAAAATATAATAAAGTCATGTTGAGTAAACAAATATTTTATCATCAATAAAAATAGCCAGTGAGTCAATTACTCAATTGATAAAAATAAATGCTATTTATTTTATTTAATGAATGGAAAAAAAATGATTTGTTTTTTTGAATGAGGCCTAGATATAAAAATGTACGATGGTTTATTATTTAATAACAATAATATTTATTTTTCTTTGTTTAATTAAGATCCGAGACAATGGTCAGAAACAGCAGTAGCTAATTGGCTCCATTGGGCAATTAGAGAATTTTCACTAGAAGGTGTAGCAATGCAACCTTGGCAAAATATGACTGGTAAACAAATATGTGCAATGGGTAAAGAATCATTTATTGCACGTGCTCCAGCATTCATGGGTGATATTCTTTGGGAACATTTGGAACTTCTTCAAAAAGGTTCGTTGTTAATACAGTAATAAATATTTAATATACACAGAAAATCTGAAAAACAATTGACTCTGGGTCAGCTTCAAAACTTTTCAATGTTTTCGAGTTGAGAGAATTTAAAAACACTACTGTAAACTTTTGAGCTCTTGATCAAAAAACGGTTGCACTGAAAAAATATACATTTTGCTGAAAAAATTCATTTTTCTCTGAGGATATTTTCAAGAATCAACTAAAAGAGTTTGTTGAAACTTAGATTTGATCAACTGAAACAAATCGGTCGAGCACTTTACGAATTTTGCATCGATTTTCACCTGAAAATGTTAAAAATAGCTTCCTAAAACTTCAAAATTTCGAAATTTGATCAAAACATGAAACCGAAGTATTCCAAAAAAATACACTTATAGTTTTTTCAATTTTCTACATGTGCATATTTTTAGTTTTTCTTTTTTTTCTAATGTATTAGTTGAAAAAAAATCAGAAGATTGTTAACTGTCTAAAAATTTCAGGATCTTGATGAAAACTCGATTTTTAAAAATCGGAGCGAACCCAGTTTCTCTTTTTTAAAATTTTCCAATCTTAAGTCAAGAAACTTTCCGAAAAAATTGACGTTTTCAAAAAACTTCTTTGATCAAGAATATTTCCTTAGTCGAAATTTTTTTTCTGCGTATCATTTAATATATTTTCCAATACAATTTATCGATGAACATTCAGATAAAATGACGTCTATTTTTAAATTCTTTTTTTCATGAAAAATATTTTAATTAATGACGTCATTAATGAGATGTAAAAATATATAAATATTAGATAAATAATAAAAGTCGAAATATATACGACGCAATATAATAAATCTCGATCAGGTCAAGAGATAGCACCTGGATACCGTGAGCCGGAAACGATCAATCCAACAGATTGCAATGAAAGAACCAGCCCATATTATTTTACTTTTTTTTCTTGCAACGAATCTCCTCCCCCCTCATCTATACATCTTAAATATTTTATTTCATTAATTTACTTCTTGCGATTATCGCAAAACTCGAAAAAATAATTTATAAGAATAAGGAAATGTCTCGAACTTCCTGTCATGGATATCATGAGCCGAGATTAGAACAAAATATATCATATTTCATTAATGAAAATCCGCGTAATCGCGCCGTCACTATTATTATCATTTACAAGTAATATAATTTATTTAAAATAAACAATAATTATCAAGTTCCATTGAATAAATAAAAAGTAAATGAAGAAATTAAAATAATAAAGGTGAAAAATCGCGTGTTGTTGTTGTTGGATGGCAATTGCCGTTGATTTCTTCAAAGGGAACGGATATTAAGAAATAATGCGAAAATAAAAATTAGATAGATGAGTATAGATATATAAATTGCAGAAAAAAAGTCTAACGATAGCCTTGATGAATTGTTAGTGAAACTTTTTGTCGTTTCGCTTTCCTTCGTCTATTATTAATTTAATACTTTATGACTACAAGTGTAATTAAAACAATAACACTATTGGTTCAGAGTAGACAGGGTTGCAAAAAAATTTTTTTTTTCAAGCCAATTTTAAATTTAAAAAGTTACGTGACATCTACAGATATGTAATTAAAATTAAACTTATTTATAATTCATACAAATAATTAAAAAGTTTTTATTTAATTGTCTACTTCCCGTACTGTACTGAAATTCAGAATTAAAATACAACTTGCTAATTATTACTTAAGAAAATTATCGAATTATAAAACTATTATTTTTTTTTTTTTTGCACAACTCAATTGCGAAGCTGACGTTAATTTGAACAAAATTTGTATCATTTGAAAGATAAATTATTAATTAATAAAAAGAAGACAATTTCAAGTGGCTTTTTAAAAAAATTTCTGCAAATGACGCGCGTGGATTTTAAAACTTTTTTCGTTTTTTTTACAGAAGATGAAGTAGACAAAGCGTCATTAGAAAACATGCCAGCAAATTTATATGAAAGCGTATGTGTTCCTGACCTCGGCGAATTTCTGGGTTATCAAGGAGCCAATAATTCGGTAACAACAGCAGTTACAACAACAACAAACCCACCGGAACTTAAGAGTCCAGCAACTCCAGCAAGTTCAATTACCTCGACGTCATCAATATCACGGAGCGGTCCACCGCAGTCGTCGATTCAATCACCAATAAATCCCCCACAAATTCCAAGGCCTTATCACAATGATAGTAAGTATTTATAAATTTTAAATATATATGTTATGCTAATATATCAAAATGCAACAATCGTCCAAGTAATCAGAAAATCGACTGATTTTAAATAAATCCGAATTTCTTCCGTCACTCGGCTAAAGTTTTAGAAAAAAATCACTTCGCAGACAGAGTAAATAAGGAATTTATTTTTTTAGCGAAGTGATTTCGGAGTCTGGATTTTATTTCAATCCCCATTGACTCCGATTTAGAGTTTAATATTAAAATAAACTCCCCCGGTAGTGAATTTCGCTCCGTGTTCACTTCAAAAATTTTTTACAGTACAAGAAATTATTTAAAAGAAATTAGGGTATAAAATAACAAAGTTCAATAAATATATATTTACTGGACTACCATAAATGTATAAGCACGTAGACATTTAAAACTTGAGACTGAGACCCATAAATGGATAGTGACGCCACAGGATCGTTTATGGTATCGTGTTTGAAGCAATTGTTAACCCGTCCAGAATTATTTGGCGTATGATAAATGAATTTTAATAGTATTTTAATTTTTGATATTATTATTTATCGGCGTTACTATACTTGATATTAATAACCACCAGCTACAATAATATTTTTTACCACAAAATCCACCGTGGGATTAAAAAAAAGTAGACATAAAATAAAACAAAGTAAATTGACAGTTCGGCTTCAGCAGTGCTGCCGAACGAAATAAATTTTGAATATTATTTTATTCATCTTCATAAGTATTATTTTCTTACAGTAAATAATAAAGAAAAAGTATTATTAAACAAGTTTTAACAGTGCATCTGCTCAACATCCTCCCTCAAAAAAGCTGTTGGAGAAAGTCCCCAGTAGCTCTAGTTGAATTCATCATCTTGGTATATTTATATATATATATATATGGACATTTATGTGTATTAATATCTCCTCCTACTTTAAGCAACCAAGAAGTGAGCAACAATGAGTTAAAGAAATTTACGTTAGCAAGGGGGAAATTTCAAGGAGTGAGGGCATAGATATTTTTTAAGGGAGGAGCACTTGAGGACATTATAAAGCTGTATCTTAAAGCCCCCTCTCTTTCTTATTTTTTTTCTGTCTCTATTCCGAACTAAAAATATATAAGGGTGGTCCCATAAGACTGGGACCAACTTCCGGTTGTAATACGAGCTCAAAAGTTGAATCGTGCGGTGGAAGAATCGTGTGTATTATATATATACTCATATATATATGTATATATATATATATATTTACTGGCATCAAGACGTCTTACGATATTTGTCGAGAGCGCTATTGCGTGTCGGGTTTAGCAATGAGATGTTGCTTTGTAGTTATCGCGTGGAGAGAGCCTCTGCGTACAGTACAAGTATATAGTTTTACTTCTATTATAGCATAGACCATATGTATATGTACTTATGTATATATATATTTTATATTGAGAGAGGGATTTAAGAGGCAAAGAGGTTTTTCAGAATGGTAGACTATCGACGGTGTTGAATGAATGGCTCGATGTATGAATGAATGAATACAACCTGCGCCTTGAAAATCTATGAAAATAAATCCTATTTTTATATATTTTTTTTTAAATTATATATTTTTTCAGTTTTTAAATATATGTCAAAAAATCACGTACTTCACTCAGTAAAAAATAAATTTTTTATTGACAGTAATTTTTTTTTTACAATTTTGTTGAGAAAAAATAATTAATTTTGAATTTTCATATTTGGCGGGGTTTGGATTTTTTTTATTTCGCACTCGTGTAGAAGATGTCCTTGCACTAGATAAGAATCTGGACTATAGAGTAGTGCGTCGAGTTTTTCAGGAGAAAAACTCAGAGAAAATTTGAAAACTTCTTGAAATTAAAAAAAAAATTTATTGTAATTTTTATAAATTTTTTTTATCTATGGGAAATTTTTTTATCCACCTGCAATGATCCTATTGGATAAAGAAATGGATAAAAAAAAGATATATATTTATTTAAGAAGATTTTCCTGTATGTTGTGTGTAATTCATTGATGAAAAATCCAACAGGTACAAAACTGTCGAGAATATAATGCCCCAAATAATCGCAATACCCAAAAGATGATATTCAAGTAAAAAAAAAAAATCTACAGAGAAAGATGATTCAAGTAGCTATGGGGTGGAAAAACGTTGAATAAGAAGACCTAAAAATAATAATTTAAAGAATATCTCCCTCCTTTTTTTATCTCATTGTATGTGTCCAAGTCCCAGCTCTGGGGCGTCTGGGCCTGAAAGAGGCACGAGGCCTAAAAAGGGAGGGGGGTGAGGACTTCCGGTCTCTGTATCACGTGCGAGCCACCGTACAAGTACTCCCCTGTCGAGAACTTCTCCCTGACATCCGGTCTCTCCTCTTGAGCCTCTGCCCCTCCTTATCATCACTTCTGTCCTATAACAATTCCAATCCCATAACCGAGAAAAAAACCTTTTTTTATTACTACCATAAATAAATCTTTTTAATTTTTCTCAAACCATTGATTACTATAATCAACTTGGCCACTAATTTTCCAGTTTTTTAAACTTCATCCTGAAAAAATTTTAAAATACTTTGGTCTGTTTATAAAAATTCCGACGTAATTAAAGAGTTCGTCATAATTATTTTTAAATTTTATTCAAAAAAACCTCCTCATTAAAAAGTTAGCAGAGTAACTTCGGAGTAAATACGGAGCGGATGTCAATTTATTTATTAATTTCCTTCGGTGTAAAATTCCAAAGGAAATTTATTTGATTAGAATTTCAAACCAGAGAATTTAAATGAAATCCAGATCACTCCGAAAAATAAACTCCTGATTTATTCCATAAGCGGAGTAATTTAAACAAAACTCCAGAACTCCGATTCAAAGTCACTCCCAATTTTTAACAGTTAATTTAAATTTTATCTCATAAACATGATATATATGATTTAAGATATTCTTGCACAAGATATCTTAATTTTGGTTTAATAGAGTGAGCATTCAAAATATAGGAAGCAGGTGGTTGAAAGCATTGAGAGAGCGTTTGTCACGGTTCACCCCCATCCATTAATTTCTCAAGTTCCCCCACATTGCTGTTGTCCATCCCTCCCACTATCGTTAATTTTGAGCAACATACATCCACAAGTACAATTGAATACAACTTGGGCAACACATGTATTGTACAATTTACTACCATCACCCAAAAATCCACCACCATCGTCCATTATTCGTCATCATACTACTGAAAATTGTTGGGTGGGGGACAAGGGAAGGAAGAAGGGAAGCCCCAGGCTTGAGAGCGGAAACAGATCGTAGCACTATCGCAGTGACACGCGCACTCACGTCAAGTAGACAGTCTTCAGGTTTTTTACTCCGTACTAGTAGTGATACTACGTATGTACTTAATAGTTTTTTTAGTTTAATTTAATTTAACTTTTTTTTTTATTGTACATATATATGATAAAAATCCAGTGATTCCATGTGTGTATTTTTATGTACGATCTTGATCTTGGATAAAATAGTTGGTGTTTTTTTGAGTGGTTCAACTTACCAGTGATTTATTGCACTGCGCAAATGAAGTGCTGATTAATTTTTTTTATGAAGTAATAATTAGCAGATTTAAAAAGTTGTGTAATTTGATTGGCTGGTATTGATATTGTATTGTGCGAAAAAGAAATAAAAATTTGAGGATTTTTCAACGTCACGGCGGGAGTTGTGAGCCTCGAAACGTCGGGGTCCCGGTCGGGACAGACGCCGGCAAACGAGACGCTAATTGATCCGTATCCCGTTAACGATACAGCATCCGCTCCAGAAATGGTTTTGCAAATGTTAGATACCTTAGTGACGGCTCAGGAGCCGTTTTACGCAGATTATCCGTCTTATCAAGAGCCAGATATTGTTACCCATCACCAAAATCATCATCACCATCAACATATTACCCGAGTTATGGGACCAATTTGCTTGGATGCTACTACACACACTCCAGGTATAGATTACGCTTATTGCAATCCGTCAGCTAACTTAAAATTATCAACGGATTCAAATTTTAAGTTTCATATCGATTCTGATGCAAAATTATTTAAATAATTAAAATTTTCAAATTCTGGCAAGGCGGCAAATTTAAATTTTTGAAATTTGAAGATTAATTTTTGAAATTTTTTAAATTCGGGAAAGCGGCAAATTCAAATTTTTGAAATTTCAAGATTTATTTTTGAAATTTTTAAAATTCGGGAAAGCGGCAATTTCAAATTTTTTAAATTTGCTGAATTATTTTTGAAATTTAAAAAATCCAAGAAGGCGGCAAATTTGAATTTTTGAAATTTGGTAATCTACTTTTAAAATTAAAAAAATCTGGGAAGGCGGCAAATTTAAATTTTTGAAATCCGGATTTGTTTTCTTAACAGAAAAAAAAAATAAAACTGTATTTTAAACAAGAAATTATTTAAGTTACTCCTGTTGTACAAAAGTATAAACTAAAATGCAAAGGTTTTCTTTTTTTTTTCATATATTTTGTTAATGTCAGAGTCTCAAGTACCATAAGACCGTCTGTGTCTTAGCGAGAGCAGCTGTGTCGCGTCCGTTTCGGTTTGGCGCGTGCCTACTCGCCTTCGGCACCTGTTCTCCAGCTGATATAAGACCGCTACATAAAGTTCACTAGTTTATTAAGGCCCAACAACAGCCCATTTATATAATCCAACAAAAATATATATTTTAATTTAAATAATTTATTTCACAATTCTATCGTCGGCTAAATTGCTTTCATTAAAACTCACCCGAACCTGTTACCATCAAATATAAAATACAAAAAATCTAAATTGGTTGGATCTTAGTTGCGGTAATAATAATAATTATGATTGGGCTGAAAATGTAAACGCGGCGGCGTGAGGGCCGATTACTTGCTGGACTCCCACGCTCACTGTCCATGAAATAGGGTGCGAGTTTTAGCTACGGTAGCCATGCAGGTGTAGGTAAGGGTACTTGTACCTACCAACTGTTTTCAAGGTTCATATTCTGTCTCTCCCTCTCTCTCCCTCTCCATATATGTATATATATTAAATATCTATTCATATTATTTAACTTAAACTCTCATACATGTCAACTAATTCCCTAAAGTATCAAGGTTGTATCCAAGTCCAAGTGTACATGTGCTATTACTGCCACTGCGTTCGCTGATAGAATCTGATTGTCTTTTTAGTCTTAATAATTAATTAATTCACTTGACCTTCAATCCATTATCTTAAAATATTTATAATGAAAAAAAAAAATAAAGGAAGAATAGGCGGAGTTTATAACAACCAATCGGTGAATACGTTACCGCCCACGTCAGTTCGCGAGCTATCTCGCGGTTTTTCATCACGCCCCTTGGTTACTGCTGCGCGGTTGCAACTTGCTTTAAATTATACAAACAATGAGTCTGTAATGACGGTGACATCTTTTTGCTTGCATTTAAAAAGATAACAATCCGGATTCATTTTAAATTACTATCGAACTCATTACATGAAAAAAAAAAAATTTATTTATATACACAATGTGTATTTTTAATGATTACTCAGTTTATTATCTTGGAAAAAATGTCATGTTATCAAAATAGATAAAAAAAACACATGTGTGAAAATAAACCAAATGGTAGAAAATTTCCATTGGGAAATTTTAAGATGGGAAATTATTTTCTGATAAAATAAGATTGTCATATATATTTATATATTTGTAAACAGAAAAAAAAATGATTCAAAAAATTTTTTTTTTAAATCTAAATTTTTTCAGGTAAAGTAAAAATTTCCTCCAAGAAAAGTTCTCTTGGGTCAAGAAAATTTTGGTCTGGTTCTAAAATATTTTCCAGGCTTAAGAACTTTTTTTTTCTACGCACAGCAAAGACGAATTTATCATGAATCTCAAAATACCCATGAAAATTTATGGACTATTAATATTATATTTTGTTGGTCAGAATATTTATAAACCCATGGGTCATTAATTTTATATAAAATAAAAAAAAATCTTGCGGTCATGGTTTTTGTGTTCACAAATGCATAATTCATGAGATGTCGATTTTTATCATTCGAATCAACATACAAATTTGTGAATACTAAAACATGGGTTTTAATTTTCATATTAATATATTGTTTTAAATATAAAATTATAATAATTACAATATAAAACCATTGTTACTAACTTGTATTACAATTTATAATAGCGGTCTCAGTAATTTATTTTATTTACGTGTTCGTTTTTTCTTAAAAAATACATAAATACTTTGACAATGTGGAATAATAAATTTGGAAATTTTCAGTACTAAAATTTTTAAAAGTTGCGATCTTCGAAGAATTGTTTTCTTTATCTCACCATATGTTTAAATTTAAAAACCCTGGAATTTATGGGCATTTTAAGTTGAATATTTTACGGAAGGTCACAGATAGGGTTTGATAAATAACACATGTATTAGTTGTATCTCATAACGTTATGTCTTCATTTTACTCGGAATGTCTATGACCAAGAACGAGAAAATTATATTTTCCGACTAGCGAAAACTACAAGTAACACCAGATGTCCAAAATAAGTTTTAAAAATATCGCATAAAAAAAATATGCCAAGAATTCGAAACACAAAAAGACAGAATTGAAAGGTCTTGGCTACTTTGGTCCAAGTCGAAAACATAATCTCAGTTTAAGCCCCAAGTTGGTGTATGTTAACAAAAGCCAGACAAAAAATAAACTTCAATAGGGTTTTAGATGTTATAATTGAATTTAAGTTTACTTTTAATGCTTTTGTTCACTTTTACCCAAACTCGAATTATTTTTTTTGTCAAGAATTACAATTACTCATTTTGATTGTTAGAAAAAAATGTTTTCATTTTCTATTATTTGATTATTGTATTTATTAATGGGTGCTATTATTATTTAATAAATATTAATTTATTTTAATAGTTACAAGTAGGGACCACAGACCCTATAGTTTAATAAAATTTATTATATTATATTTGTAATGAGCGATAATAATTTTTATTTTTAATACAAGGGTTAGGGTTCTTTATAAAATTAAACGATTGTTGCATTATTTTATACTTATTATATTTTTAATGTTTTTTTTTTCAATTACCCCGCATGGAGAAATTTTCGTTTGAAATCCTATGGTGTCATAGTAAACCCTGACCCTGTTAGCCACCTGCAGAAATTTAAATAAATTCATTTAAAAATTCCTACGGCCATGGTAAAAATTTACAATGATTCTATCAGAAATTATGATAACCATAACATTGTAAATTTTATTTATTATCATCATGGTATTTTTTACATGCATTTATTTAAAATTCCATCAGATGGAACCACAATCAGGGTTTACTATGACACCATACATGGAAAAATTATTTTTATTTGAAATTCTATGGTGTCATAGTAAACCGTGATCATGTTAGCCACCTGCAGAAATTGAAACTCATGAAAAATTACTATGGCTATGGTAAAAATTTATAATGATTATGGTAACCATTACATTGTAAATTTTACCATGTGTTTATTGAAAATTCCGTCAGGTGGCGAACATGGTCTAGGTTTACTATGACCGCATTTCAAGCAATAATACTTTCTCCGTAATTCGAGAAATCTATGGAGTCAAATCTAAAATAGATAATTTATTTTGAGAAATAAAAAATATAAATTTTCATGTTGTGATAAATTACTTATAAGTAAATAAATGAATGTTTTTCAGGCGGTTACAGTCATTTACGTAGTCCAGTATGCCAAGAAGAAAATCAAAGAGATGAAAATTCATCACCGCCTCACAATCATACCACTCAAACTTCAAATTCTCATCCAACGACACCCAGTGGCAATCATAATAATAACAACAATAACAATAATAATAACAATAACAATGCAAGCAATGCGTATATTCATTTAAGAAATTTAAACCAACTTAAATCAGAAGGTAAATATTTTCTTAATGACAATAATAAATTTTAATTTATATTTTAATTAATTAGTATAATTTTAAATATTTATTTTCAGCCAATTATGGGAATCATCATATACCAGAACACCTGCAAAGTGGTGCTAGTGAACTTGGTAGTAACGAAAATGATCTGCGGGTAAGCAACCCAGCACCAACAGATAGTTACATGACACCTGCACATTATTCTGGTTACGATGACCCATCGGAATATCATAATTTACCGACAGAGCATGGAAATCCTCACACTTATAATCTTGATAATTCCTCGGAATTTTATGGTGCTAGTGGAATACAATTAGAGCCTAAATATCAACCGCCACCATTTAAAAACTATCCACGAGGTATGTTCATTATTTTTTTTATTTTAAATTATTGTCCCTTCAGTCTGCGTATAAGCAATTATTTGTTTTTTCATTCACTTGTAAAAATTTTTACTTATCGGCAAATTTATTAATTTTTTTTAGGACGGTATCATGAAGGATACAACGAAAACTATGGCCAATATGATACCACACCTTTTCAAACCGTACCCGGCAGTGGGAATGCCAATTCCAGTGCTGGAAGTACAGTCGGTAATGACCAATGGACTGTCGGTCCACTCGGAGAACATTTATCTCATCACCCAGCGTTCCTTACCGGTATTGGTCCACGTGATTCTTCAAATCCTCATCATCCAGCTAATATTGGAAGTAATTCTGATCAAAAACCATTGTTACAAAGTGCAATGCTAGCCGGATACACTGGTAATTACAAATTTCAGAACAATCTTGTATCTAAACAAGTAAAAAAAAAAAAAGAATTTATTGACTTATAATTATTTGAAATCTACAGGTGGAGGGCCATGTTTTACTGGATCAGGTCCAATACAACTATGGCAATTTTTATTAGAACTACTAACTGATAAATCGTGCCAAGGTTTCATATCATGGACTGGAGATGGTTGGGAATTCAAACTGACAGATCCAGATGAAGTTGCTCGTCGTTGGGGAATTCGCAAGAATAAACCCAAAATGAATTACGAAAAATTGAGTCGTGGGCTTCGTTATTATTATGACAAAAATATTATACATAAAACTGCTGGTAAACGATACGTTTATCGTTTCGTATGTGATCTACAAAGTCTCTTAGGGTAAATTTTATTTTATTATTCATTATTAATTAATTTTCACTAGACCTGGAAGTTTAAATTTTTGGACTTTAAATGCTTTCATTTTTTTGGAATTAATTAATAAAATTATGATACTATTATGACCGTTCGTTTTAATATTTTAACAAAGTGGCGGGCACATGAAAAGTAGTGTAGTAGTCAACTTTACCGTGGTTTGAAATTGTTCTTTTCATCCTTTGTCACACAATATACTATGATATATTTTATTTGAATAATTTATTAATGAATTTATTATAATTACAGATATAGTCCAGAAGAATTACACGCAATGGTGGATTTGAAACCAGAAAAAAAGGAAGAAGACTGAAGTTTTTTCGTCCAAAAATATAAATTCAAATATTTAAATTTAAAAAATGAAAGTTTTTTCGTGCTATCGTGATAAACGAACGTAACAATTAAATTAAATATATCATTTAATTTATTAAGTAATAAATAAATAATAAAATAAAGTAAAACAGTGAATACGTACCGCCATAATCGATATCATCGATAATTGGCAAAAGATTTATAAATCAGTCACTAAAATATAAATATATAAATAACAAATATGTTGTTGTTTTGACTGGAATATTATTTTTTTTATAATATATTATAAAGTGACAAACTAAATTACAGTTAAATTATATTTCACATTTATAAATTATTTATCGTTATCAATAAATAATAACGATAAAGTAAAAACTAAATATTTTGAATATTTAAAATATGATAAATAATTTTTTTTTAAAAATCGGTCATTTGTACCAAAGAAAACAGGGTCCGTTATAAATACCATTGGTGCCTAAAAAAAACTAAAATGAGAATAAGTGAATAAAAATCTTTTTTTTTTTAAATAATTTAAGAGAAATTTATTTTCTCTTAGCAATTAAATATTAATTATATAAATATAACATACAAATATTATAATGTTATGTTACGAATTATCAAAGAAAAAGAAAAATGATTTGTAAAAAAATAAAATTCAAGTATAAGATTGGATGTAAAAGTTAAAATAATAATAATTATAATTTTCAATTAATTATTAATTTGAAAATATTTTTTGTAATAAATAATAATAATTATTAATAAGTTACTAATAGTAATTAAAATTCGATATAAAAAGTGATTTTATTTCATTGATACTGAAAATTTTTTTAGAGACTATATTTAGTAGATATAAATATAAGTAAATATTAAATATATATGTTAAAAATAAATGAAATAAAAACGTTAATTAAATGGAATAAAAGTTAATAATAATTAATAGCAATTATAAAGTAAATAAAAATCTAAGATAGGAAGAAAGTAAAATTAATGCCACTCGACAATTTATATATATATATATATATATATATATATATATATATATATATATATATATATACTTATATGTATACTTTTTAAATGTTACATAATTTTAAGTAACAATATTTAGCATTGTGATGAATTTTTCAATTGATTTTTCATTGACAATAATTAATGAGTTAATTAATATGTATACAATGCGTTTAAATTATTTATATTATTATATATATAATAATAACATTTATATATATACATATTTGATATTATAATGACTATTATTATTATTTTTATAACATGTGTGTTATATCTCGTTGATAAATTACACAATATGTGATTGTTATTATTCTAATTTTACTACAATAAAAATTCATTATACACAAGGTCTAATTATTTTATATTTTCATTATTAATTTAAACTTCTTTTCAGGAAATTTTTAATTACTATAATTAAATGGTATATTGTGTAATGTGGGATGAAAAGAAACGATTTCAGACCAGGGTGAAGTTGGATATCACCCGCAGCCTGAAGTCTTCGTTTTAAGTAACACACTACATTTTTCCTGATTACCAGCATTTGAATTTAAGGAGGGATATTAAAATTCTCAAAATTTGTGACATTGTTAAACATCATTCCAAGAATACTCTGCTACATTTTCAAAAAAAATATATTTTAAAACAAGCCAGTGGTAGTGGGGAGAGACGAGTCACCTCAAGAAAGTTACCATGCTAAGGAGGGTAACTCATGCAATCTGAAATAAAAAAACCAAAAAGATTTTTTTAGTACATTAGTTTGATGGATTTGAACAAAGGAATAAACACAATATTCATTTTTGAATTTATGAGTAAATGTAGCAGACATAAGATAATTTTTAAATTACATATAAAAAAATAAATAATTAAATTAATAAAATAAAAAAAATACATATACTGACTAGAATTTTTTAAAAGTCCATTTTTTAAGTTTTTCATAACAATTTTATTTTATTTTCAAATTTTAGAAATTTTCAGATGTCAACTTTACTGTCTTTTTTGAATTTTTGGTAAAAGCGCTTATATTAAATTTAAATATTTATGACTTAGACTGGGTTTAATAAAGTGTGTATAGAAGATCGATTAGATTTTGTATCTTACATTTAAATTAATCTGTCAACGTATCACTTTTTCAAATATTCATAGAAATAACAATAAGCCCGCGTAAAAATTCAAATACCAACCTAACAAAAAAAAACTCAATCTTTTTGTTTATTTCCAACGAAAAATGGGCTGGCAAATTTCCACGTGTAAATATTTGTTTATTACTTTATTTAATTACTCAATTAACTCAATTTACGACTTCCTTTTTCGACAAAATTATTTATTTATTCTACTTTTCAAAAACTTAATTTTAAACTCTACCATTACTTACTTTTTTTAAATTTACATTATTACATTGAAACAATTGACTGTTTCAAATAAGTAAATCCTAAATTAAATTTAAAAAACTAAATTAAAAAATATCTAATTATAAGAATAATAATTAATAACCTGTTATTTATTAAAAACTTAAAATTAATTTTATAACCACAAATTTTCCCGAGTGAAAAAATGATTGTCAATTACTGTCATTGTTAATAATTTTTTATCAACAATTAGATTCAAATAATCATTAAAAAATAATAAATGACAATTTGAAAATAAATTTTTTATTTTGCCCAAAAAAGAATAAATAAATTTAAAAATTACCGCGTCTAGATTTATAGAAATAAAAAAAAACAGGTACGTGATTTTCATGTTCATGTCTATTATACCGGTTAAGTTTTCATTTTACCCCCACTACAAATTTTAACTGACCACTGACCATTTGCTACTGACTGCTGACTACTTGCTAGTCTGTTAGTATCAAATCCGGTGATAACAAATAAAACTCCAACGTTAAATAAAAGAGTAGTAAAACAATCAGATATTTACATATATATTTATATATGGTAATTAAATTTTTAGGTCTACGACGAATTGCAATGAGTGCTATAAAAAAACCAGAGGTGATTTTCGTACTCGGCGGTCCTGGAGCTGGTAAAGGTACGACGTGTTCCAACATCGTCAAGAAAACCGGGTACGTCCATTTGTCTGCTGGTGATCTTCTTAGAGAAGAACGAGCTAAGCCGGGTTCGGAGTTTGGTGATATAATTGAAACCCATATTCGCAATGGTACCATTGTTCCGGTGGAAATAACATGCAGTTTGCTGGATCGTGCTATGCAGTCATCACCGAATCCTCACAAGCGATTCCTCATCGATGGGTTCCCACGTAATCAAGATAATTTGGAAGGTTGGACTAAGGTCAGTAAAAAATATACAAATCTACTGATGATGTAAAAAAATTTATTGTTTATTACAGATAAACATATGATTTTGAATGATAATGAAAGCAGCAGACGATAAAAAAAAATTTCTTCTTTAAATAAACAACTGAAATACTTATAGAAAAGAGTTTAAAAAATATTTTTGTGCAGAAGGTAAAAGACCCAGTACTTGATCAGGGAACTAGTACTCAATTACTTCATGTATTTGTATTGATATATTTAGTAAAATTTAGTAAATAGATATATAAATGTATAAGTGATCAGATACTGGGTCTGAAAAAATTTTAAAATTTAAAAAATTATAAATAAATGGAGTAAATAATTTAAAAAAAGAAATTTATAAAAAATGGACTTATTAATTTTAAAATTTTTAAAATGCGCATTTTTTAAAAATTTTATTTTATTAATTATTTACTCGATTAATTAATAAATTTAAAGTGTTTGATGTCTGCTACATTCATACTCGTAATTTATTTTTAAAAATTCAAAAATTGTCTCTGCTACTTTCATTATCATTCAAAAAGTTTCAAATTAGAGATTTTTTTATTTATTTTGAAACCAGGGTAAAATGTAGTAAAAAATACGGTTTCAAAATTTGCTCATATAGTCCTAGGAAATTTTTTTTTACTATCAAAAGTTTAAAAGTTTCACTTGAAATTCTAATCTGTCTCAAGTTTAGAAATTCTACTTTGTTGAAATTTTTTTTACACTGATTATATTTCTATAAATTTTTTTTTCTTTTTTTAGGTAATGACTGATAAAGCGATCGTCAAAGCAGTACTTTATCTCGAATGCAGTAAGGAAGTATGTACAGAACGTTGTATTAATCGAGGACTTAAAGGTAGTGGCAGAAGTGACGACAACCCAGAATCTTTGATAAAGAGACATGAAACTTTTATCAATGATACCATGCCAATAATAAAGTATTACGAAGAACGTGGATTACTTTACAAGTTTAATTCAATGAAACCACCGAAGGCTGTCATGGAGGACGTCTATGAAAAGTTAGAGGAAATTGGTTGGATCTCCAAAGATTAGACACAAAAAAAAATAACTGATAATAAGTATTTGGGCATTTAGATTATAGACCACTGTCATTTTTAATTATTAAAAAAAATATTTTTTAGGATTTTTCTTTCACTTTTAGTATTAATTTAAAGTAGACACTTTTTTTTTACGTTTCTTTAATTGAATTTAAAAGAATATACAAAAGTTTAAGTATTGGGGAAAACATTCCTTACAACCAAATTTAAATTTCTCTTTAATTAAAGAGGATATACTTTTTATATATGATGTATTCGGATCTTCTAGTGCACCAGGAAAAATTCATGATCCTGTAGCTTACGGAGTATTAACAATTTTCAGATTTTTTTCCTCTTTTTTAAAGTCATATAAATTTAAATTTTCCCGGGTATCTGGTGGGTGAGAGTACCCTGGGATAGCGGGTCCGATCACACCTAATATGAATAATAATCACATACATAAATAAAAATATATAACGCGAGGTACTCAGAAGTAAATCATTGCTGTTCAGTTAATCATGTTAATTTACGGGGATGATAAATCTGCGTAATGATAATTGTATTATTAATAGTTAAAATAAAATTTTTAAAAAATACTCTGATGAAATATATGAAAATGTATAATAAATATAAATTTCATAATTAATAAATTATGCATTATTTTTCAATGCTGTCTTTTTTTTTTTAGATGTCAGAGAACGTTCTTAGTTTAAATATTTAATGACACTTGATATGAGTTATTTAAATTTATTGATTAAATTCTATTGTTTCAAGGCTTATGATAACAATGGTAATAAAACACTCAAGTTTAATAACAATTTAAATTCTAAAGAAATAATTGCAAACTTTTTTTTTACTTGTTATTTAATTATGAGTGTGAATGTACCAGACATAAAACAATTTATAAATTTTAAATAATGAAATTTAAAAAAAGGCGCGTACTGATTTTTCATTTATTTAAATACGCATTTTTAAAATTTTAATTATACTTACATTTTTTTATTTATTCAAAAATTTAAAAAGTTCCCACTTGGCGCGAAATTTGAATATAAATAAATTCAAACAAAAAAAACCTTTCAAAATTCGCAATCGCTGAAAAATAAAATTTCAAAAAAATCCACTTATTAATTTCAAATTTTTTAAATGTGCATTTTTTTAAAATTCAATTTTATTAATTATTTACTCTATTTATTAATAATTTTAAAATCTATCTGATGTCTACTCACCCTCATCAATAATTTATTTAGTTACACATTTTGATTTATTTTTTGTAATTTGAAATTTTTATTGCAAATTTTCATTTAAGCTGCGACGTCATAAGGGAGGGGGGGGGGGTAATTTTTTTTTCAATGCAAGTGTGTGGTTAGTTATCATGTAGTTTCTTTTTTATCAACAACTGTAATGTTGATTGACTACTACAAGTTTTACTTGATCATATATATATATGTATATATATAAACCGACATTATAATTTCCAAAATAAAATTGATTAATTTTTTACATAAACATCTTTTGGTTTGAAAATTAATTCATCATTCGGTCATCATCTGATCACTTTTGAATTTTTTTTTCAAAAGGATAAATTTAAAAAAAAAAATATTTCAAAAAATTGCACCTATAGTTTTTTAAATTTTCTACATGTGCAATTTTTTTTTTAAATGTAAAATTTAATTTATATATAAAAGTTAACTGTTATCGATGCTATCGAAAATTAAAAATATCTAATGCACAGAACGAGAGCAGTGATAATGATCCACTTGAGCGCGAGTTTTCTTTCAAGTAAAAGTGAATGAAAATTAATAATGAAGTACAAAAAAAAAGTAATCTAAGAATTAAATACCAGGCGCCTAGTCCCGAAGAAAAATCTCGAGTTCCTAGCAAATGAAGAAGCTTTTTGAGATAATTTATTTTTTCTTTGAATCGAGCCGCATCCTTCGTCTGTAAGTGCCTTGAAAAATAATTAAATTAATGTACTTTCTATCTAATCTTCTGGAGATAGTAATAAATAAATGTGTAATTTAAGTTTATTTAAATAACGTATTTAGTCATTTATCTTGAAAGCCTGCGGTAATTATCTTTAGATACAAGTTACATATTTTATATGATAAAAACTTTAAATAAAAAATATGGTTGTGATAAAATCATTGTGTTTGCTAATTTTTAAAATTCATTTTTATTAAATATTTTGCAATTTATTCCCCGAAAAATTAAAACCCCAGACTTGATTTCTATCAACCGGCTTCACTAAAAATTTCAAATAGAAATTTTAAAAATTAGATCAGTAATTGACATTCAGTATATTTTACTTTTACAACCGGATAAAAATTTTTGAATTTTTTTTCAACCAATTGAAGACAAAAAAAAATCTAAAAATGCACATGTAGAAAATTAAAAAAACTACAGGTGCAATTTTCTGAAATATTTTTTTTTTTATAATTAATCATTTTTTAAAAATCAAAAAACTGCATTTAGTAATAAAATAAAAGCTAGTAAATAATATAATTAATTAATTAATTAAATATTTACAAAAAAAAAATTAAATTATATTGAAAAAGTATGCACTGGTTTCCCGCAATAACTTTTTATATTCAATTAAGGCTTGCAGATGTCGACTGTATATATATGTAACCAAACCAAGATCAACAATAAATATCACCCATCCTGCTGTTTATTACTCTGGGGATAAAATCTATAGATCATCGGCTATTATGTAAAAGTGACATAATATAATGGGACAAAAATACAAATTTACTAAGTGAAATGTCATGTCAACTATCGATAGAATACTTAATGAAATTAAATTTCCAAAAAAATAAATACCAGAAGTATTCAAAGAAAATCAAAATTTTTTTTGTCCCTAAAAAAAATCAAAATTTTTTTTTATACTAAATTGTTCAAAATTTCGGAGTGACCGTGGAGTAAATCTGGATGACTGTTTATTTATTTAATTCTTTTGGAGTAAAATTAACTCCGGGATTTTTTTTTAAACTCCGGAACTCTGGAGTGAATTCGAATTCAAATAAAATCGGATTTTTTACAGCGCGGTGTTATTTAAAAAAAAATGAAGCAATATATATATATATTTTCAATAATTATACGATTATAAAATATGAAATACTTTAAAGAAGGTTGAGTATCTTGTCTGGGGCCATGTGGTATTTAAAACGATATCAAATCATGCTTTATATATTATATCGTTACCTAAATATAGTTTATTGCATTAGTGAGTAGCAACAGAGTTTCATATATTGAAACGTCAGAGTACCTCTAAGTCTTTATATTTTTGACAATTTGTCTGTCTAACAAAAAAAGAGCAAGAAATAATGGCAATAATTTAACCGACCAAGTTGATGCATAAAACAACTTTGTCTGTTATAAATATAGTCATTTTATTTTGATATTTTTGTAATTACTCATAGTTGAAATGTTAACTTCCTCCACTTGAGGTCCGAAAACATGTTATTTTAGTTTGTCATAGCAGAAGGACAGGAAAGAAGTTATTACGGCAGGTCCTCGGAACACTAGTCTGGGTGGCGTAAATTTATACTTTACATTCAAATATAGTTATTATTTATAAACAAACTAAAAAAAAAAAGAAATTGCACCTGTAGTTTTTGAAATTTTCTACATGTGCATTTTTTTATTTTTGGTTTTTTTGTAATTGATTCGTTGAAAAAAAAATCCAAAAATTACTAATTGTCTAGTAACTTCAGGATCATAGTTAACCGAGGTCTAAAAATTTTTTAAACCTTCTCAAAACTGTAAATTATAAAAAAAAAATGATTTTAAAAAATTACACCTATAGATTTTTTAATTTTTTACATGTGCATTTTTTTATTTTTATTTTTTTTTTAATTAATTCGTTGGAAAAAAAATTCAAAAATTATTAATTGTCTGTTATCTTCAGGATCTTGAAATTTTTTGTTTTCAAATGCAAAAAATTTCTTAGGCCAAGCATAACTTTCCTCTCCATACATCAATGCTTTATTTTCATTAAAACATGTGCGCTAAAAAATATGAAGTTAATTTTTACATACTTTATTTAGATTATCGTAACTATCGAACAAGTTTTTAAAAAAATAAATGTACTATGGTGTAAAATAAATGTAATCAAGTAGTTTTTAATAAGGGGAATTTATCACGAGTAGGTTCGTTCTATAATTAATTATACAAAGTGATACCCGAGTTTTTATGGAGCAAAAATATGTTTACATTATATATGTACATTAAATAAAAAAAAAATTAATTCATTTTTTAACAGTTTATAACTTTCATCATAAGTTGTTTATGTTGAGGAAAGCTGATTATTTATGCAAGTTATTAGAACTCAATTTTTTTAAACCCGTGTAAACTTATTGAGTTTAACTGACGGTAGTTTGTTTTCTCTCATTACTTTTATTTTTTATTTTAAGTCTTTTATATTTTTGGTTTAACGATCATTGTTCAGATATTTATAATTCGTGATTAATACCCAGCTTATCAAAATTTTTTCGGAAAATTAAAGAAAAATTTCAAAAAAAAAGAGCGGCAATTTTAAAAAAATTTTATTTCGTTTCTTTTTTAATTATTTGAAAATTTTGACGTCATAGTAGGCGTCAACCACGTAATGTTTAATCAACATAAATTTATCATATAATTATTTATTAGTTACAATTTATAATTTATCACATATTTTATCTTCTCTTTAAAAATGACGCATAAAAAAAACGTAATGATTTGCTGTTTATACATAAATTAAATCTTCAAGTGCTTAGAAAATAATTTCAATAAAAAAATTCATTATTTAATTTAATATATAATATTTATCATAATAATTACAAATTTATGACATGATGTGTAAAAATTAATCATTTTTTTTTATGAATGCTTTGATAAAAAAATTAATTTTGAAATTTTTTTTTACAGTTAATTTGAATAACTTCGGTCTGTAAAATTTCCCGCCAAAAAAATATTTAAACGTTGCAGAATTTTTTTTTTATAATTGCAACAGATGGTTCAAAATCCAAAGGTACTTAAGTACAAAAAAAAAAATTATCCACTCCGATTAGTCGCATCTGCAAAAACTCGCAAAAAATTTAATTGAAATAAAATAATTTTTTGTAGCGGCGTTTATTTATAAATTTAAAAATTCAAAAATTTCCCGCGTAATTTTAATGTTTAAACTCTCTACTTGTTTTAAAATTAAAATCAATTAAAGTTATTAATAACTCAACGAGCACTTGACTTATCAGTTTCAAAAATTAATCGTCTATTAGCTTTCGATGGGCCTGAGATTAATAAGAATTTAAATTCATTTGAATTTTATTTTTAAAAATTTTTATTTGCCATTAAAAAATAAAAATAAGTTATGAAGTCAAATATTAAAAATATTTAATTAATATAATAACGCTACTGTACAATAAAATATTAACGTGGGAAAATTTAAAAAGTATCATTTAATTTGAAAAAGCGATTTAAATTTTTTATATACATTTTACAAGCACATTAATAAAAATAATGTATACAACCAAAAGATTCAAAAGTATTTTAATTTGATAAAGACTAGATGATTATATACAATAAAATTTATAATCTAAACATCACCGATTAGTCTCAAGAAAAAAAATTGTCAATGTTTATTTTATAAAAACATTGTCATTAAAAAATAAGTTACCATTTTAAAAAAATTATATTTTGTCTACACTTCGGTGTTGCATTGAATAAAGACGTATTTTATTAAAGTGTGTTTTCACATTTGAGTAATTTTTCTAAGGTCAAAAATACTGTTACTATTTTTCATGGACATTATAGTATGGGTTCAAGTTACATTTTATTACGGTCACGTCGCGCGGTTTGCTATGATTTCTTTAAGTTCTTGTTCATCCTCGAGGGAGGTCGGCGCCAGGACTAGCCACGAAAAATTATATATATTTTTTCCTTAAAGATTTTTGGCGCCCGGAAATCCTTAAATTTTTATTTTCTTATGCGTAATAAATTTTTTTTTAACTTTATAATTTTAAATACATAAAAAAAATTTAATTATTTCAAATAATTAATTGATCATTTTTTGAACTTTGAAAAATTCAAATTTTCAATTTCCAGATCTTGTTTTTTTTGAAATTCTTATAAAAAATAAAACAACGTTCAATTGTGAATGATTTAGTCTTTTATTTTTCATATTTTTCAAACCAGCACAATTTTCAAATTCCATTATTTCCATTCCATTATTTTTATTCAAAAATTTTCGTAAACTTGCCCAAACAGTATTCAATTGAAATTTTTCTTTCTTTGAATATTTTCAAAGTAAAAAATATAAATTCAAATTTCAAAAGTTTCTCAAATTTTTAAACTCAGTTATTAATTTTTCGAAAACAATTAGAAAATTACCTGATCCTAGAAATGAAATTTGTCAACACAAAGGACATCTTTTTCTTCATGCAAAGTAGTCTGGTATTAAGGACCAAGTTTTTAAAACGCCTGTAAAGTATAAAAAATATATTTATATATATTTATTTATTAATAAATAAAAAAAAATGTATACATGCTGATATCTACTAGTCCTCAGCCATTGAGTAAAGGATGTCTCTGCATCCCTTCAATTTGCAATAAAGTTCAATTTCCATTAAAAAAAATTTTTTTTTGAAACAGAACAAATTTTTTGCACGGCTATATGTATAGATATATGAGATAAGAATGTAATTAAATAAAAAAAAAAAATGTAACCTCAAGTATTCGGAAGAACTAATATCGGCAATTAGTTTTCTTTATCGAATATAACTTTTTGAAAGCATTAAATCATATCCCACTCTGACTTGAGAGCAATTTACTAATTGAATTAAACTCAGTACAACTATGTTTTATATTCGCGTGGGTGAAGATAACCCCGCCTTTGGGCGGAGCTAAATGGTTAACACTGGGGTCTGCCCACTTGCCACTGGATCAAGATAACATCGACAAAAAGTCAAAAATATACTTATGTAGTTCTTATATTCATTTTTGCTGCTAGTATAATATGATGATGTTGAAACGTGTAGAATCAGTCTTAGTTTGAAAGCATCTTAGATCGCGCACGCGTCTGATCAACTACTTATTAGTCTTGTTTCCAAAAATTGACTTATTTGTTAAATTAATTATTTTAATTATTTAGTGTGTTTTTTTAAAATTCATAAACTTGACGTCATTTTGTACTTCTCCAATTTGTTGTTATTTATGATAGTGATTTGAAATTAATACTGTTTGTTTTCAAAAGAACTGAAGTGATTTTTGGTAACTTGTTTTGGTGAAAAATATATTTATTAATTATAATGCTGGGAGAATATGAAGCTCATACTGATTATTATCCGCAATGGCATCAACCCTATCATTACGTCAGTCAAAGACCTTATGGTAATTTTTTTTACATCTATTTGATGATTAATTATTTGAATGTTTTTAGCGAAATAATTAAAATCGAAAAGTAGGAAACTATGCAGCTTGTGTTATTTATTTTTTTCTAATCAGAGCAGTCATCCGAATAGATTTTTGTAATTAGAAAAAAACTGGTAATTTTTACTGCTAATTAGTGTGACTGCAGCAGATGGACAAATTTTAAATTATTAAAAAATACAGTATATGATTAATAAAATTAAATATTGAAAAAATGGGCATTTACAAACTTTCGAAATTAATAAGTCCATTTTTTCGAAATATTTTTTTAAAAATTATTTACTGTATTAATTTATAATTTTAAATATGAGTGTGAATGTTGCAGGCATCAGACAAAGTTTAAATTATTGATAAATAGAGTAAATTATGCAAAAAATTAAATTTTGAAAAAATGGGCATCTAAGAAATTTTGAAATTAATAAGTCCATTTTTTCGAAATATTTTTTTAAAAATTATTTACTGTATTAATTTATAATTTTAAATATGAGTGTGAATGTTGCAGGCATCAGACAAAGTTTAAATTATTAATAAATAGAGTAAATCATGCAAAAAATTAAATTTTGAAAAAATAGGCATCTAAGAAATTTTGAAATTAATAAGTCCATTTTTTCGAAATATTATTTTTTTAATTATTTATATTTTTAAATTTGTCTGATCTCTAATTCATTCATATTCATAAAAATTAGGGATGTTTTGGTGATGAATAATTTGAAAACCCACAGTGTGATCAGAAAAGTAACGATTTTGAACAATAATCATCATAATTACAGAGTAAAGTTATAATTTTTTAAATTTTTATTCCACAATTTATACATTTTTATTCATATTCAAAATTTAGTCTGCAATGTTTCAAAATCGTTAGTTTGCTAATTCAGCATAAAAGAGAGTAATAATAAATTTAGCATCAGAATATTGTCAGTTTTTTTTCCACAATTAATAACAAGGGATGAAACAAGACGATTTCAGACGAAGATAAAGTTGACGGACGTCACCCAATGTCTGAAATCGCGTTTTATAAAACGGAATATTTCCCATCACACATTTTTTTCATATTACCTGCATTGATACAGAGATATTTTCTCATATTATTTTTTTACTTTCCTGACATATCCAGAGATTTTTCTATAAAAAAATTAATAAACTCCTTTCCCAGAGAAGAAACTGATCAGTTTCTCTTCTCCAAATAGTATTGGTCTCAAATTGTCATCTTTTGACCGACAAAATAGACATGGAACCCGCAGATAATATGAAAAATATAATAATTGCATCCTTCATATTTATATCATTGCCCGGAATCAAAAGCACGTTTTTTTTTGTAATTTATTGAAGATTCCATGGGTTTGTCCGACGTCGACCGTCAGCCAATTTGCTGTGGAGGAGATTCAGGCATATCCGGCGGTAGTTCTGACGCCGGAAGTGCAACGGCATCAACTCCCCCATTGCCAATCGAAGAATTCAGTGGTCAAGATTCAATATACGGATCTCCAATTCAACATTACTCTCACTCCATACCTCAACAACTTTATTCTTCAAGTTTACATTACTCTCAGCATCAACAGTACCAAGAACCACATCAACATCATCATCACCATAATTCAAGCCAACAGAAACCCGATATCAGAAGTCACATTGATTTTTCCATGTCAGTAACTCATCACCAAAACAACAATATATCTACTGCTGGATCTTCGGAGCACCTTCAGCTTAGTCTTCACCACCACATGAACTCAATCACTCATGACACCGGTTCGACATTAATTATAAGGCCTAAAAGAAGAAATACCGCTAATAAAAAAGAAAGAAGACGGACTCAGAGTATCAATAATGCCTTTGCTGATTTGAGAGATTGTATTCCAAATGTTCCGGCGGACACCAAGTTATCTAAAATAAAAACTCTTCGATTAGCTGCTTCTTACATTGGATATTTAATGGCCGTTTTGGAAAGTGACAAAGAAGATGAACCTCAAACATTCCGAGCGGAAATTTTATCGAGTAACAAAAGAAATAAATCGCAACACCATTCGGTAAATATTAGATGTTTTCAATTAATTTAATAGTTTGTCAATTAATTAAAAATAAAAATTTAATTACCATTAATTGCTTTAATGCCAACTGCAGCTGAAAATTTTTTCTATTCACTGAAAATCATTAAAAAAAAAAATTTACGTATTCGAGTCCGAAAATTCAATTTTTCCTTAAGTTCTCCATTTTGCCCCCCTTACTCTGCATAATTTTTTGAATTTTAAAACTTGAGAAGATAAATTTTTTTAACTCTTGTTGATTTTTTTTTAAACAGAATGACGCGTATCAGAATGTAAGTAATTTTTATGAAGAAACGTCAAAATGTAAAGGAAGAACTGGATGGCCACAGCACATGTGGGCACAGGAGTTGAAGCAAGAATCTCCATCAACCACGACGTCGGCAACTCTAACAGTCAGTCAGTTACAATAGAATCTTTCATCCAGAATAGAATATCTATAGATTTTAAGAGAGTTATGTTTAATCCATAGTTTTTAACAAAAAGTATATACATAAATACTCATGTATATATCATTCAATTTTTGGATTAGTCTGTAAATAATGTATCCTATGGTTTATTATTAATTTAAGGCCATCATTTATTATTATTACTATTATTTTAAATGTGAAAAAAAATTTTATTTATGCTGAAGCATTTACTAGCAAGTATTATATGAATTTATTTTGCAGCTGTATTTTATTATTTTGTTATTGAAATAATTGTTTTATTAATTATATTGATATTTAAACGCCTAAAGAATAAGATCTAGTGCCAGTATAGAGTATTGTATAAAGAATCATTAGAAATAAAATTAAAATAAAAAATATTCATTTCCATTGATGTTTTTTTTTATTTAACAGAAATTTTATACCTGATATTTTTAATTAGACATCTGTAAAAAATACTTTTATCAAATATTTGAATATAAACAAATATATTTTTATATTTAGCGGCACTGGGGCAAGATCGTCAGTTTCAATGAATATTTAGTTCTAGAGGTGGGGTAAGTGTGCGTTGTTGGTGAGGGTGTTCAAACCCGTTTCGGATTGAAATGCATGGATTTACGCACACTTACCCCATGACTGGAATTTGAATACCGGATACTAATTTTTTTAAATTTATTTCGATGGAATTTATTGTTATTGCGGAATAATTTTGACAAAAATTGATGTCCGGGGCATGATGGGCCAATTAAAAAATTATTTATACAAAATTTTGTTTCATAATTTACTTTTGCGCCCTGATTTGTCCTAAATTCAAACACGTACTTTGAAATTTTTCAAATACTTTAAAACGCGGGAAAAATTTAAAAAATTCTTCAACAATTTCTGTAAAATTTAGTAATCAAATTTTCATAACGAAACACAAATATTTGAAATATACTTGACATTTAAAATACTTGAAATTTCCAAGTTTGTAATGGAGGTAAATTTAAAATTAATTGCAAAGTTAAACTCAAATAATTCGTAGCAAAATTTTTCTTCCATAAAAATTATTAGTAAAATATTGCTGAGTCATAATAATAGTTGAGTAAACGCAGGTACTTTAATAATGATAAGTGAAGCCGCTACCCCGTGAAACTTTACACGTTTTTTTTTTTTTTTTTTTTTTTTTTTTTTTTTTCATAACTTCTTATCGGCGCAAAAGAAATTAATTAATCTCGTAAATTTAAATACTATTTTGAATAATTAATGATAGTTATAAAATCATTTATTTAAAAATATTAGAAAACTTATTTTTTATTTATTAAATTTTTAAAAAATTAATTATTTATATTTATCTTTAAATGTTTTTATTTTCAATAAAAAGTATTTGATTTAAAAAAAAAAAAACATTTAAGTTTGCGTGAAATAGTATCAAGTTAATTTAGAATGTACTAACCGATCAATAAAAAAAGCTGCGTTTTTTACGTCCGCGTTTAAAAATTTAAAAATAACACGTTTGCAAATTATGTTTTTTTTTTTTTTATTTTTTATAGCCGAGATCAGAGAAAATTTATTTAAAGTTCAATTATATTAATAAATATTTAGTAAACTTGAGTAAAAAAAAATAATAATGACCCTTGTGATTGAATTAACTAATGACAATTTATAGTGATTGAGTAATCAAAAGTAGATATTATACAAATAGTAAAGGTTTCGAATGTAATTTAATCAGAAGATTCATTTCAAGTGCAACACAACCACACATGGCGTGAAACCCTCCGGGAAAATGTTATATAATAGTGTTCTGGTGGTGACGTAGTTAGGGGTAAAGGAAAAAATAAATGACATTATCTACCCTTAATTTTCACAGCTTAATCGCTTGATCTCAAACCCCTTTGTGGATATATTCCCACTCAAAAAACCATTATACTATCCAGCAATCCAGTCTATAGCACAATATAAGTCAATAGTAGTATAGTGTCATCTCATCTCATCTCATCTCATTTTATATAATTCCATAATTCAGTCTAGGGGTAGGGGTAGGGGTATCATTTTTGTCCACCTTAGACTAAATTACACCTGAAAATTTTAAATAAGATAATTTTTACAATGCGCATGACGTTTTTCAAAAGTCTTCGAAATTCTAAATTTAAAAATCTGACAGTATCGAACTTTTTTAAAATGATTTTTGAATTTTTGAAAATACAAAAAAAAATTGACATATTTTTTGTGACTTTCCATTAAGAGTGATCTATTTTATCTTTTTTTTTTTTTTAGTGAAATTTCAAGTTTAAAAAATATTACGAATATTTTCGAACACCTTTGAAAAATTATGACATGCGCATTGTAAAAATTACTTTTTTTAAATATTTAAAGTTTCCAAAACTGAGTTTTCAGTGGTCCAAAAATGGTACCTCTGCCCTAGTTGAATTATAAAATTCTATGGAATACTTTTATCACATTACAATAGAGTTTTTGAAAATATTTTTTCATTAACTACAAAAAAGTATGTCCAAAAAATGAGCAGTGACCTAAACGGTACTTTGACCCTGTACACTTACATTATTATCTATAGCAATCAACTACTCAAGAGCTTTAAATTTAATTCCTCAAGTTCAACGAACAAAACCTTTTTTTTTAGCTTTATTACTCAAAAATTATCAATATACATATATTTTTTCAAGCCGTATAAGTTACACACTAGTCAAGTATTGAGAAAAAAAGATACGTGGGAACATACTTGAACACAGATGCATCTTCTCGACACTTACACGATACTTAAAGCTCGAAAAAAATTATGACGGCTTATTTACTTTTATATGAGTATTAAACCTCTATGAAACTTGTAGGCTAAAAAAAACGTCAATATATCTAAGAAGACGTTCCTTTATATACTTATACACATAAATTTATTTTTTAAAATTGCCACATATCCGTTAAGATTTACTTTCAGATTAAATTTTTTGCTCAACTTATTTTATATATTTTATTATTTCAAGACAATAAATAAAAAAGTACCAGTAATTATACAGTACTGGTTACTTAGGTTTTGCAACAATAAATATAACTAATAATTTTGAAGAAATTTTTGAAATTAAATTCAACTCATATTTTTGTAAATTCCCCAGCAGAAATTAAAAATTAATTTATGTCCAAAAATATATGATACCGCAAAATCGCGAAATTTCAAATAAATTTAATGTTAAACTAAAAAATTAATGAAGTGAACGTGGAGTAAATTTGGAGTAAATCGGAGCGGATGACTTTTTATTTATTTAATCTCGGAGTAAAATTCATTTTTAAAAGGAGTTTATTTTAATATTAAAACTCTGGTTCGCAGTAAAAATCTCTCCTAAAAAAAGACGTTTTAATATCAAAACAAATAAAATCCATAATTACTCCGAATTTACTCCCGATTTTTACATTTTAACATCAAGTCAAAATTTAAAAATAAATACCGCGAAACCGCGAAATTTCAAATAAATTCAATGATACTAACAATAATATATTAAATGAAGGCAAATATGTTTGACCTATTTCAATATACATTTGTAATAAATAACAAAATTATCTGCCTGAAGATCATTAAGTAAATTAGTATATAAATTGAAGCGTGTATTAAATTACAAAATAATTAAAATTGATAATTAAATAAAACACTTCAGTAAACAACACATCTCTCTGCACTTAATAATAATTAACATAAATAAAAATTCGAGATGATATCATGACGTCAGTTGAAACGTAAATATACGTCAAACGCATTTCATTGACATCTCAAGGATTCAACAGCGACTTGATCCCCGAAATTAAATCTTTCGACTGACAACTTTAACTCGGAACTGATAGTTGGGTGGGCGCAACACCCCAGAGTTCATCTATTACACAGTATGAGGTAAAGCTTACACAGATAAAAAATAACTCAACAAACAAAACAATTTATTGACAATAAAAAAAAACCTCAGTTAAAATTATTATAAAAAAAAAAAAAATAAATCATAAGTATTTTTTACCCAGCGTATTTTTCCCGATTAAAATTAACCCGCCGCGGTCTTTAATTTTCCTTAAAGTGTGTGGGTGTATCCGAGCTATTCTCGTACATTAAATTTATATAGAACGCCTCTGGGATTCATTGAGTATGGACGATTGTAAGTCTAAATAAAATGGAGACAAATCACCAGCTTGTCGAAATTGCACGCGGGTGGTATTTTCAATACCTTGATCTTTTATACGCACACTTAGACACCTATTGGGTTTTTCCCGTGAAGAATAGGGACAGAAAGAAATAAATAAAGAAAGAAAGAAGGCAAGAAAAAAAGGGAAAGATTGTTTCAACAAACACCGAGACAAAGTTTACACTGTCAGAGACAGGAACGTGAATAACCTCGGGGATTTCGCACGTGTTTTATCCACCCTCCACCCTTAATCTCATCCGGGTGCTATAAAACCTGGATCTTCTGCTAGTCCAGTATCACTTGTCCGAAAGCATTCTAACGGGATAGACCAAGATGTCTGTGTTTGAATCAAACTTTGGTTTCGGTGTTGCGATTCTCTTCCTGGTGATGATTATCACCCAGGTGTCTGGTGACTACGGTATGCATTTTAAATTAATTATGTTAATTACCTTTTTGTTTCTTTGTTAATAAAGTGAGTGTTTTTTTAGACGGCAGTGTTGAGAACGACAGTGGATTATGTTTAGGACCTGACTGCGCAGATCGACCTAGTAACGGAGTTTCGGGCGCTATGTGGTTTGGACCAAGACTGGGACGTCGACGTAGATCTGGGCCAGTGTCTCATGTTAATGATGATGACATCAATACTATCGCTGATGCAATAAACTCTGGTCCTTGGGCTCTGGTTTCTTATCAGGGTAAATTCAAAATTTTTCCCGCTAAAAAAGTCGATGATTTTTTTTGCTGCTATAAGTAAGTAATTAAATATTTAAAATGATAACTTACAGGTACGGGTGATAAGAGACACTCGACACAATTCACACCAAGATTAGGCCGTGAACTAGAAGACAATTTACTCCAGAGATACTTAGCACTTGGTAAAGACAACGAGCTGTATCATCTAATGGACACTCAGATAAATCCAGAGCATCGTCAATTATCGCTTCCGCCACCGCCTCTATTTGCACCACGTCTTGGCCGTCAGTTACCGTTTATGAATTCACCTCGACTGAGACATCTGTTGCAGAATTCACGGAATTTTTGAATGTCTATTATTCTCTTATCTTATCTACTTTATTTACTTTTACTTTTCACTATTTTATTATAATTGCAATTAAAGAAATATTATAAATTATGAATTTATCTGGAAGTATAAATGTATTAGCCAAAGATCAATAAATTAATATATTTCAATTTTGAATTATGTAATTATTTGGTAATTTATCTTTTCAATTAATTATTAATTATTAATTATTCATCTCCAATTTCGGTAAATATATCATGCTCTAATTACTTTTGTCATCAATTAATTTTTTAAATTTAAATATAATGCGGGTAAAAATTTCTCAGTTCAATTAGAAAATTTTTAATATTTTATGAAATTTGAAATTTTTAGACAATCCCTCACCACTTTTTAAAAATATACAATTGGAAGTTAAACAAAATTTGAAAAATAAATTCCAGTAAAATCATGTCGATTTTAAAATTCAAATTTTCAAATTTTTTTGGCTGGCTTTTTCTTAATTATTACTGATATCAACCGGAAGTAATTTTATTTAAAATCGATATCCAGCGAAATTTTCATATTTTTTTAAAACGATAAAATTTTGACAAGCTGACAATTGGGTCATTGAAAATTTTTGAAAAGTAGGGGCACTGTGAAAATTTCCTCAGTTACCAAAAATAAAATTTTCCCAAGAATTGATAACAAAAAAAAAAGAAAAAAAAATTATTGTTCAATTTGAGTTGAGCCATTTGTTAATTTGTCTGTAACTAAGAAAATAAGTATCAATTTATTTTTATTAAGGAATTTTTCTCGTACCAAATATAAAGTTAAGACGAAACGTCACCCATTTCCTCGCTTACTCGAACAAATTGATTTAACTTATCTTTCTCTTACTCATTCGCTTTATTTGGTTTCAAAATTAAAAAAAAACTTTCTTCCAAATTATTATTAATGTTTATCATTACAAAAACTAATTAACTACTGCATAATTACTCCGCCATTTAATGAGTGTGAATGTAGCAGACGTCAGACAAATTTAAGATTATAAATAAATAGAGTAAATAATAAAAAAAATAATACTTCGAAAAAATGCTTTTATTAATTTCAAAATTTTTTAAATGCCCATTTTTTTTAAATTTTATTTTATCAATTATTTACTCTATTTATTAATAATTGTAAATTTGTCCGATGTCTGCTACATTCACATCATTTTTTACGATACTGAAGTTAGCCGACATCTAATTTTGTAATATTTTCAGAACGATAAATTATAAAAAAAAAAAATATTTCAAAAAATTGCACCTATAGTTTTTTAAATTTTCTACATGTCCATATTTTTAGTTATTTTTTTTTCGCAATTGATTTGTTATTGACAAAAAATCAAAAAATTATTAGACGTCAGCTAACTTCAGTCATCATTTTTTTTTTATTGTCATAAAGTACTACATCATATTAAAAACCTCCAGTGCGAAATTTCATCTGTCAAAAATTCAAATATATAAATAATTTATTTTAAATTTTTGACATTCGAACTTGTCATCAACTTCAAATAATTTGTTTTAAATTCCGAGGTAATTTTTCGTATAATCCCGCGATAAAAATAAATTTCCATGTAAAAAAAAAAAACCTTATTTTTCCAATCTATAAATTGGGTATTTTTTCATCCATATAAACATCATACGTAAATTCGCGTTACAAATTAATGATAGTTTGAAAATTCAATATAAGAACTGACAAGTAGAGGAATATTTTGGAAACCGGAACCAACGTAGGCCATGTGGCCTGTAAACGCCAGTCATAATCATAAAACATTAGAAATACTAAAGCTAAAAGCAATATACATATTCTAACGGTGTCTATATCTCTACACACCCCATTTCTTCTTCTTCTTCTTCATCGTCTTCTTTCCTCCTCACAGCAATCCCCTTTTTTTATTATTTCAAAGATATTGCATGTTACAGTTAATAATTTGCGTACTGATATTTATTTAAACTTGTTCCCTTTACCAACTTAATTTATTACTCACACAAAAAGCTTTAACTCCAGGGAATAAGTCAATAAAACTTGCCGTTACTTCAAAACAACCTGATAAAAATAAATTATCATCCGTTTGTTTAAATTCTTTTTCTTTTTTTTTTTTTACTTTTTTTTATTTTATGTATTCACAAAACGTTACAATATTCCAAAGTATACATATACAAGATTTAAAGAAGAAATAAAGTCACCCATACGTACAATGCATTTTCACAAATTAATCTTTATTATTTTTATTTTATACAATATTATTTTATCAGCATTCTACTTTATATCTTTTTTTTTTTTGTTTTTATTGTTTTTTATTGTTTTTAGTGTTTAAATTTTTTTTACTTTTTTATATTTATCAGTATTAAAGGTAAACTAATTAATAATTGTTTTTTAAATATTTACATGATAGACATTTATGTCTCAACTATTAACGCTCCTTATAAATTAATTTATTTAATTATGCAAATAACTTTCTTTATTATTATTGTTATTGTTATTCAGAATACACATTTTTTTATTTTTTTTATTTTTATTTTGTTTTATTAAGCTTTTTATTCGCGTAGAGGCTGTGATATTTAAAAAAAAAAAAAAAAAAATTTGTGATTAAAAAAAAAAAAAAAAAAAATAAAAAAAAAATAAAAATAAAAATTTTTAGTTATTGAAATTTTTTAAATCCAAGGCACTATTTCATATATAAAATAAGGTGATGCGATTAGTTTGAATTTTGAATCGAATAAATTCAAAATTTTCTTAATTATTAGTAAGTTTTCTAATAATTTGAAAATTTGAATTATTTGTAAGGTCTCTGATAATTGGAAACTTTTCAAATTATTTGTAAGTTCTTTAATAATTGGAAGCTTTCCAAATTATTTTTAAGTTCTCTAATAATTTAAAATTTTCCGTATTCATAAATTTTCTAATAATTGAAAATTTTTTTTTTAACGACTCAAAATTGTAATATTTTTTTGCAATAATTCAAATTTTTGTCGGAGGTATGAAAAGAACTGATATGAATCTACAAAAAAATGACTAGTGGTTACTTTGATATCAAGCTTTCCATTAAATAAAAATGAAATAGGGTAGAGGTAGCATTTTTGGCCAGTTTTGGACACTTGAAAAATTTAAATAAAATAATTTGTAAAAGACGCAATGACAAAATTAATTTTTACAATATTTTTTTTTAAAGATACTTTTAACCCGCTATTAAAATGCTGATTTTATTTTATACTTTTTCATTTATTAAAATAAAGTATCACATGTCCAAAAATGGTACCTCTGCCCTATTTGAAAGCTGATCAGAATTTTCTCGATTCAGATCAAGAAATTTAAAAAATTACAAATTATAAGTTTAGAATAATTAAAAAATTTTCGGATTATTATAAGTTACTAATTATTAGAAAAGTTCGTATTTGATTCGATTCAAATTTGATTCGCAAACTCCAAATATGAAATAAAATATCAATAATATCTTTTGCAAGTAAAAATATAAATAATTACTGTAAATAATAATAATAATAATTTTCAGAAAAAAAATTTCAAAATTACGGATAAAAAAAATCAGCCAATTAGTGTTATCATTAAATTTTGTGCGAAATATTTTGAATTCTCAACTTTAATAAAACTTTTTGTTTTAATAATCTAGTTATATTTTTATAGTCGCTCGCAATGACAATCTATATTCTAATGATCTAATAAATCTTAAAAAATAATTAATATATAAATTATAATTAACAATGGTACGTATTAATTATCTTTAATTTAAAGATTTTAATAACGTGAACTCTGCAGTTATTTATGGCAGAAGCTTTCAATATTTTATTTTAAATTACTAACCAATTAATCAATTAATTAATTAATTATACTTGCAATTAATTTATACAGTTCTAAAAATATATATCGAGCAGAAACAAAAATATAAATCTTGGGTAGAAAAATTTTTTGTAAAAAAAATTATTGTCGGATTTAATGAAAGGAATTTCAACCGTAAAATTATCCAGTAATTTTTTTTTTAAATCAGTAATCAGTAATCAATAGTTAATTATATTTTTACACAAAGCAAACATTCAATTAAATGATAAATGATTACGAAGTGAATATCTAAATAATAATAATAATAATTGTACTTAATATAAAAATATCTTAATGTATAATAGTTTTGAACATTTGTTTTAAAATCTATAAACTATTATATAAATATACAATTTAATTAAATGAATTTTAAAAATTATTACGGTAATTATATTTAACAAACGATTTAATTTGAGCAGACTTAAAAATTTACCTGATAAATGTTTTATAATTTAGAGTACAGTTGAAAAAATAACTCAGTCTATTGTTACAAAAAACGTTATTGAATAACAAATTTATATAAAAATGCATTGTAACTAATCTATAGATTTATTTTTTTTACCATCTTAAAAAATATATCATTACCCCTAGTTTTTTATATTTATATAACTTTAAGCTCAACAAATTAAAATAAAAGCGTTCAACTTATTTATCGATAAATGATTATATAAATTTATAAATTAATTATCAATTACTTGGATTGATCTTAAATTATTTGTTTCTTCCAATATTTATATTTCGTACCAATTAATATATAATAATTATAGCATACAATTAACTTGTTTGTGTATATTTACTTATGGTAGTTTTTTTATCTATAATTTTTCATTAAAGTTAATTATTATAAAGCTACTAAAATATTTATAATTATAAATAATTTTACACTTATGTTTAAATGGTGGAAATTTCAAATGAAATTTATATTCTTTTTTTTTAGTTCCATTATGAAACTTGTTGTCTATATTTATGTTCGGAAACTAGTACGTATTTTATTAAATATGATTTTCGTCTTTTAGTTACTTTTCAATTGGTTATTTTTTGTGGCAGAGTCGGTATAGTTTTTTTTTAAATATTCAAGTTATGAAAATAAAATATTAATAATTAATCATTTATTTGGAAGACATCGAAAAAAAACTGCAATTTATCTGCGGTAATTAAAAAAATTTTTCAATTATTTATATTTTTATTATTATAATCAATAAAAAAAAAAAGCAAATTTTTATTTCGGGAATTAGCAGAAGTTTTTAATTTTTGGATTTATTTTTCAATTAATAAATTGCAAAAAAAAAAAAAAACTAAAAATATGCACATGTAGAAAATTTATAAAACTATAAAAGCAATTTTTAAAAATATTTTTTTTTTTCAAAATTTATCGTTTTTATAAAAATCCAAAAATTATTAGACATCGACTAACCAGTATCACTAATTTTTTAGTAGTAATTATTGATAAATAATTACTAATTAGTAGTAAAAAATATTTCATAAAATTGCACTTGTAGATTTTTAAATTTTCTACATGTGCATATTTTTTTTTTTTTTTTTTTTTAATAAAATTGTTGATAAAAAAATAAAAAAATTATAAATTGTTTGCTAAGCAGTATTATTTTTTTAAATTTGAAATTAAGTTAAAGCAATAAAATTAAAAATAATTGATTTCTTTTTATATAAATCTGCACGCAGTAAATAATAACAAACTATAAATGTATCAATATATTGTAAGCTAGACAAATATTTAAATATCAAATTTAAACCAGTTGTCATAAAATTTATAATAATCAAGCATTTATATATTTTTAAATGATTTTAAAATGTTTATATTGTTGAGTTTATTTTAATTACAATTTATTAAAAACGTATGTATGCACAGCCACTTACCCTAGACGATGTAATCACTTGGAAGAAAAAGAAATAATAATTTTAATTTACCGATATCTTAGTAATTGATGGCGTGATGTCAATTATATATTTGCAATTGTAAATATCAAAAATTATTTTGAATAGATTTTTGATATTTTACTGAGGCCACGTTAAATTTTCTTAGTCTACTTTTTAGGCATTTTTTTTCTATTTTATATTCGATGAGATAAATTTTTAGTGATTAAAATAAATCAAATATATGACATTGGACCGTGCGATAGAACTTGACATCTTGTAATTGTTCTTAACATCCGAAATTAATTAATCAAAAACCCTTTAAATTACGTCCCTTGTCAATACAACCTTGGAGTTTCTCAAATATCAGCGTATTGGAGAACAAACAAACAAACAAAAAAATAATAAAAAATAATAACTTGTTATACATAACCAGTAAAAGATGTTGTATCAAAAACACAATGATTAGGAAACGCTTCTCAGCTTTTCGAATTTTTTTTTTTTAAGATCCATCTGCGCCTACTTCGACAACGCGGAAGTCCTCGATACTCTTGAAGTTTGAAAGATATTCTTGTAGTTTAGGCTCGACACACAACTTGTCAGCGTGTTTGTAGTATTTCATAAAAGCCCAGAACTTTTCTAGTCCGTACAATTGACCTGTAATACAAAAAAACATTTTTTTAAAATAAATTATTTTTAATTTTTTATCGATAAATTACTTTTTTTAATATTATAAGAAAACTATTGATTTTGGAAAAAAAAGTTTTAGAGGAAAGTTTTAGGAAATTGAATTTGCTACAAAAAAGGTCCTGATGCTCATTGACGTAACTCTGATATTTTCGAAGTTATATAGAAAATAAATTAATTAAAAATTTTTTTTTCTTATTTCCAGTTGTAATTATGCCGTAATTAGATTTATGTAAAAATTTAATGAGACCTTTTTTCTAGATAATTTAATTAGCTATCAAATTTGTTCTATACATTTTTATGATATTTCTACTAGTTTAGCCAGAATTTATATTTTAAATGCGACTGACCGGACTTAGGGTTTTTAATTTTTCTATTAAAAATTAATTAATGAAAAAATAATTAAAAAACTTACCACTTTCATAATCAGCCATTGTTTCAGTTTGAAAATCTTTATAAAGATGTGGCCGGAATTTTTTCTCAAGACCGTAACTATAAAATCGGAATAAACATTCAAGACCATAGCGATAACCTTCAGCGGCATCTTCTTTAGCAATTGATCTGAATTCTTCATACATTTTACGGTTGAAATTTTCACGCAAAAAGAATGACCAAAAACGGAACAGTGTATTCATTTCCTGCGACTGTCCAATTCCCAGTTTTGATCGTTCTGAAATTAAAAAAAAATCCTCATATTTATTTGTACATTTAATTAAATAAAATAAAATAATAATAAAATTTTATTTCAGATCTAAAATTGTCAACATGATTTTTATGTCGGGAAAAGAAGACAAAAATAAATAGAATCATCATATAAAACATAATACAATAATTAATTAATTAATATAATTATAATTTTAAATTTATCACCTTTAAGACATCGTGAATGATATTTATGATAAACTTGTTGGGTAAAACCGTTATCTTTAAGCATTGAATGACTTGGATGTTGAAATGCTGGCAATGATGAAGGCTGACTTCCGTAACTACTGGCAAGAAAACCTTCATTTGGACTCGTACCTGTACTACTTCTGCAAAAATAATTAATAATAATTAGAAATAATTAAGATTATTGTCAGACTTTTATCTAATGACGGTATTCAAATTTAATTAATTAATTAAAGCATTAATTTTAAAAAAGGATAATTTCGCCAAGACAGATTTGAAAAAAAAATTGTTTACAGTTGACATCAATTAGAAGTTAAACGAAAATGGAAAATAAATTTCAATAAAACTTCCATGTCAATAATAATTAGAAGTGTCAAATTTTTCAGGCTAAAATTTGATGTCAAATTTCGCTCAACTCCAAATTGTCATCAATTTAATGACAACTATAACTTATTTTTTAATCAATGCTTCAATTTTTTAAAATTGAAAATTATTGAATATTATTCAAGTGGGGGAGGGGTTGCCTGAGTATGTCCTTAAAGTTATAAAAATATATACCCAGTAGAATAAGTTCGAGGCCGATGTTCTCTGACGTCCATAATCCAACCGACGTGATGTTCAACAGGTGGATTATTACTATGACGAGTTTTACGTTTTCTCGGTGTCCGAGGATCCATCGGAGTTTCATCTTTAACAACAGCATAAAATCTATGAGCAGTTCCTCTTCTACCTCGACTAGCACCACGTCTTTCATTTCGGCGGCTTCTGCGCTCTCGTTTGTCATCAAGATTTGAGGCCTGGTTTGGTAACGACTGGGACAAGTCCATATCTGACGATGACAGTGGCGGTGGTGGAGGTGGTGGTACTTCAGGGTTTGCTTTTCGGGGAGCTTTGGGTGCCATTTTTTCAAACGCTTCTCGACTTATTACATTGACTGTTTTATAGCTACCAATCGAAGATGATGATCCATACTTAAAAAAAAAAAAAAAAAAAAAAAAAATATATATATTCACATTTGGTTTTTTTTAATTTATTAGTCTTATCATTTCAAATATTAATTTGTGTTCTATTAATTGATATATATTATGTGGAGGGGGTCTATCATTTGTGACGCAATATTGATAGAGGTCACAGAAAATGACGAAGGGAGGGGAGGGGTCTAAACATGTAAAATTTTGCATGACGACCTCCAGCGTAAATAAATAAATAAATCTTACTCTTTGTCCATCTTCAGTCCATAAATCTTCTTCATAATAATATAATCCATCATTAATCGCTTGTTCTAAATCTTGGCTCATTTTAACTCGGGTCGTCCAATCTCCTGTACGATCATGACCTTCGTGTTTTGGAATTCTAGATGGTATGTTTGCAGTTTGTGTTACGATAAGCAATTTGTTTATGTCTCTATCAGAAAGTTCATAGTCCTCGTCATCTTCCGATCTAAAAAACATAACATATTATATAAGATATATATTTATTACAACATACAATAATAGTAATAATAATAATATTTACAGCTCAGAAAATGCATTGTGTCGTCCCATAGGGGGAGGAGTATCCAATTCCTCATCAAATTGAAAATCCAGTTCTTCTCTCTCCTCTTCTTTATGATCTTTTACTAAATTTTTTTCGCCCAATTTATCTTTCGGCGGTTGTTTGACTCTTCTTTTAACTTCTTTCCAAACATCGTTATCTGAAGGCTCAATGGATCCATTTAATTGTGATGTCTGCGTATCATTTTTACTTGGCGATGGCGATAAATTTTTGTTTGTTGATTTGAATAAATTTTGTTGGACATTCGATGATAAATTGTTATCATTACTGATCATTGTGGGTTGATTATTAATATCCGTAGCAATTGGTACAAATTCCGGTACATAAGGATTCAATGTCTCACCAGGCAACGATGAAATAATTTCAGATTCACTTATTCTTTCCGATGGACTTATTACTGACTGAAGAACACGAGGTAGTGGTGGCGTAGGAATAATAGAAAGAGGTGTGGCTGCTGGACAAAACTCTGATGTAATAGGTGTTATTAATGAACACATTTCTGGTTGTGCAATAATGACATGAGAATTTTCCGCATCTGGATAAACTGGATTTGGTGAATCATATAGTATTGGCCACTTCAGGGGATCATTTACAGTTCTCACCTAATAATTCATTAAATAATTGATTCCAATACATAATTATATATTTTATTAGTAAGAACATTCTCAGAAAATACCCCGCACTTTTTTAAAAAATTCAATGACGAACTGTCATGACCATATTTGAATTTTGTTAATTAATTAATTAAAAATTTTTTAAAAAATTATTTAGAATTGACATCAATCAAATTTTAGCTTGAAAAATTTGACATTTTGAAGTATAGTGACATGAAAATTTTTTATTAAAATATGCAATGACTTTCAACTGTCATAAGTGTATTTAAATTTTATTAATTAATTTTTAAAGATTAAAACATTAATTAAAAAAAAGACAATTGCGGCGAAATAGAATTTTTAAGAAATTATACAGTTTATATCAATTGAAAGTTAAATGAAATTTGAGTAAATTTCAGTCTACAAAATTTGAATAATAAAATTGCCATGAAGATTTCCTGAAATTTTCCAAATTTCGTTTGACTCCCAATTGATGTATAAAATTTCGATAACGACAGTAGAAATTCATTAAAAATTTTTAAAAAGAGCGGCAATGTCTGAGGCGCTCTTAATAAATTGCAGAGAAATTTTCCAAGCGTTATTAAATAATTAAAAATTCCTACAGCTCATGTTACCCTTTGCGAAATTGTTGGAAAAATAATAGATAATGTACATATAATTAAATTTATATTAAATAATAACCTTGGAGCAATCAATCATTTCAAGTTTGTCCGACTCGATAATTGACGCAACCACCATTACGACGTCTGTCGTCAATGCTTGAACCCTGGGAAAGGACGCTATCAAAGTGATAGGAAGAAATCCTTCCATATCCATTTTCCGACGCATGAAAAAGTCGCGAAGTAGATTTTTCTCACTAAAATAGTACTCTCTGCAAATAAAAAAAAATATATAATTTATTATGTCCACAATTATTAATCTTTACTTAATTACAGATTTAACAAATGCTCTTGATTCAGATCAAAGTTTATCAACACGATATTTATGTCGGGAAAAGAAGACAATAATAAACAGATTCATCATAAACAAGCATTTGACAAACAATCATTTTTAAAAATTAACTGCAGAAACTTACATTTGTTTTCTAATATATTTTTTTAGAGTCGGAATATCGTAGTTAAGATAATTGGTATTATTGAAATAAAATGTTCCCATATAAGGCAGCATATACGACGGATCGACATGAGCAATTTTATTTAACTGTAAAATAATCAAATTTTATTTTAAAAATTCTGTAAAAAAAAAAAATGTCAATTCAAATAAATACCTGAGTACGTTCTACAAAATATTCTGTATAATCGCCATCATTTCTGTGTTTATAATTTCCCCGTCCGCTATGACGGCCCCTACCTCGTCCTCTGTAGCTTCTTGAGCCACCACGTCCACCTCTGTACCCATGTCCTGACCTCTCATGATCTCTTTCTCTGTTACCTTCCTCATAAACTGTAACAATAAATATAAATTTAAATAATTTGAATAAATATAAATACTTAAATAAATAAATAACTCGAATCAGAGGATGCCCGTTGCGATTTTTCATAATCCTGTAAAATAATATCGCTTATAAAAAAAAAAACACACCTTAAATAGTTTTAATTTATCGCTTGCTTATACCTCTTTTTTTTCTTACTCCCGTTATCTTATTTTCTTGTTGACCTCCTGCTGTGATAAGCGTGTTATTAATTTGCATTCGCCGAAGGACATGATATCAGTGTTTAATTGTAATAACATTAACGTTATCGACACAAACAACTTTGTTCAGTAAATTAAACAATAAATATCTTGATGCATAACATAACAGATGTAACAAATAACGATAACAAAATTGAGCATCCTCTGTTTATTTTACAAAAACAAAACTTACATTCGCCATTTTTTTCCCTATGATTGATTTCCCTATGACTGTTTTCCCTATGACTGTTTTCCCTTTGATATTTTGGTGAACGTTCTCTTTTTCCTCTGTTTTTTGCAATATCAATTTCTAATGGCACCCATTTGTGTTTATTCACTATATTATTTAAGAAAATATACTAAATGATAAAATTTATAATTAAGACAAATTAAATATTGTGCAAATGTTTAACATAAAAAGAATTATTTTAATTTATTCCATAATTATCCGTGTATTTAAACGTTTACATTTCATTTTGCAAAATTATTTTGATCCAAGAATCAGAATCGATTTTTGGAGTCCTAACATTTTGCAAAAAAAAAAAAATCGTCCCCTTTTTTGGATAAATCTCATAACTGCAGAAATTGATCAAAAAATCTACTCTGTTACACCCAAGGACTTGCCTTTGTGACATCAATAAGAAATCAGTTTTTAGGCAACTTTTTTACATATCAAGACATCAATATGTTGACAAAATAATCAAACATTTATGTCAACAAAAAAATGTCTGGTTAAAAGATTTGACACGTGACGACAAATAGTGGTAAAGTAAGTCATCTAAATGATGTTTAATTAACATAAAACAGGAAACACAACATTTCGATGTCATATTTATACCAAAAAAAGGTGACTAAGACAAAAAAAATTTGTCATCCTTTTAAAAGACAAAGTTGTCTCTACTTGCTTAAAGTTGACATCTTAAAGTTGTGCTACTTGGGATAATTATTCAAATTTGAAACTTTTATGCAATAGCAGTACTAAGGAATATTTTTTTACGAAAAAAATTTAGTTACGAGGTTTATTTTTAAAGGGGACGAAATATTCTACGTTATAAAATTATTTCTACAATAAAGACTACCTTTCTTTCTATTTTTGTCATTAATATCTGCATGTTCATCACTATCCTCTGGACAATTGTTCTGCTCTTTGTTTTCTTTCTCCTTGTTGACCTCACTGACGGCGCCGGTTTTTTCACTAAAATTACTTTGATGAGGTTGCGATTGTGATTGAGATTGCGGATGTTGTTGCTGCTGAGGCTGTTGCTGCTGCGGCTGTTTCACGAGGCCATTTTGCTTGGATATTGGTACAGGTGGCTTCTTCTGTATCAAAATACATCAGGATTACCGCAACCGCGAAAATAATCTGTCACTGTAGAGGAATTGATATTATGATAGACAAAATACTGTGCGAACGCATTTTATTAATCCAAGAACGATACAAATGAATGATAATATCGTTCGAAAATTTAAGCGTTTGCGATCAATGTAGCAAAACTATTTTCATCCACAAATAATTATTCTTTTGTGGAATCCTAGCATTTTGCAAATTATAAATCTCTCAGTTACAGTGTACAGTATTTTTAAAATATGACCAGACATTTTGTTATAAAAACTCACCTCGCCTTGAGCTCCGAGTGATGGCCAATCACCGATATCTGTAAAATCACTTGCCTAAAAAAAATAAATACAGACAATTAAGATAAAATTTATATAACTCATACTTTATATATTTAATATCAAATTCATTAATACCTTCTGATTAAATTTTCTTCTATCACGCGGTGCTTTGACGATCGTTGGCTGAACGCTGGTGGCTGGTGCATTTTCTAAAGAACAAATAATTTCATACTTTAATTACGATCTCCATTAATTAAAAAATTTTAAAATTACCGGTGGTTTTTCCTTGCTGTTGTGGTTGCAGTACCCGTTTTTCCTTCTGCATCTGCACTGGAGGGGCCGGCGGTGGCGGAACCGGAAGACTGACGGGTGCAGGTGGAATAGGATTTGCTGAACCAGTAGCAGTTTGAGCGAGGGAGCTTTTGGTCCAGGGATTAACAGCAGGCAGTGGTGCTGCGACATATTTAACTGGTGCTTGGGGTTCATTGTTAGTCTCCATTTCTTCTTTGTCATCTTTAACATCCTTAGGATCTTTAGCTGGAGGATGATCGCCAGAGTGTCTTTCAATTTTTTCTCTGTGCGTTCTCTCCTTGCTGCCCGGGCTCCGATTCCTCGGATTGCTGTGCCGGTCATATTGTTTGTGTCTCTCCCTATGAGAGTGATGATGATCCCGATATTTTTCCTGAAATTTTTCTTTTCTTCTCGCAGACTTCGGAGCGACTGTCTGAAAGTCTCCATCTCCAGTGACATCAGTACTTAATCTATCATCCGGTTGCTGATTTACTCGATTGCGCTGAGTGAAATCCTTCTTATCCTGGTTATAATTATCCGGTCTACTGGTTTTACCATCACGTTCATCATGTCCTCCAGTATTACCATGATATCTTCGCTCATACTTAGAGCCATAGTACCCGGAATTAAATCTCTTAGCATTTTTTTGACTATTCCTCCCACCTCGTGGGACATTATTATTATGTTGGCTCTGCAAAGGAACACGTTCCTTAGCAGCTGAGTGTAATTGATCAATATTTTCTTTATTACATTCTTTCGTGGTTGCTGTTTGCTGAAGCGGCTCGCCGGCACTCTTTGGATTTAGCACGCTGGCATAAGAAACACCAGGGCCCTCATGAGCATCAGTACTACCCTGAGTACCACTAGCCACTTTGGTAGCCATGTTGAATTATTTGTAGAGACAAAAACACGAGGTATCCGCCGCTACGTCCGCTTACAATATTTTTAAATTATTATTTAAATTATTAGCTTTCAAATAAACCCACCTTTTTTTATTACTGCTATTTATGATCCATTACCGCACATTTTAAATGTTAATCATCAAACATATTTTAATATTCATTTTTATCGGAGCCAATGCATCGCTATTTCATTATCTTATTAATTACCACCACGCATTAATTATTTATTATAATTTAAAATTTGAATTTTTGAATTACTATTATTGTTATACAATTTTATTATTATAATACACGTTTAATTATACACGTTTACAATTATCACTTGATAAAATATTAAACGTGCGTAGAAAAATACCCAGAGTTTAATGATGATCACGTGCTGCGCTCTGTAGTGATAAATTCAACTAAAGTAAGAGTAATTATTCTTTTTACACAAGACATGTAACGACACTATTGCTACAAGATACCGCTCACATATATATATATATATATATATGAACATATATATATATATATATATATTTGTGTGCAAATGTATGAACTTTAAAGAAAAAAATTTTTTACCTGGTAATAAATTTAAAAATCACAGAATTAATAGACAGAAATTCAAATTAAAATAAATTAATGTCAATAATTTTAGCGGAAAATAATAAAATATGAAAATTTAAAAAATGAACACGAGGTTTAGGAAAACGTGCACGCTGACTCGGCGTATTTAGTATTAAATCGATAAAAATGAAAACTCAACTATTATTATTATAACTTAAAATATATATAGTTACGGTATTAAATAATTGTTAATATTGTTATAATACATACGTTATATGTGAGTGGGATTTATTAAAAGATATGGCAGACAAAAAATCGGATGGCTCACAAGGCGATAAGTTAAATTTTAAAAAATAAAATAACAGATGCGTCAGGTTTATTTACATGGCTAATTAAGTCCACTACACGTCTTACTTTAAACCGGAAATAATATCATAATCATGTATTACGTAAACAATGTACATTTCCGAACTTTATTTGAGATAAAAAAAAGGTAAAACTCGAACACGAACGCATGTGGTCAACGCTCTTCTTGTCTGCCTCTGCAGTATAGTAGGAAAACCTGATTCGATAAATTTCCGGTTTTGTCTCGGTGCTAGTCACTTAGTTTTTAACCTCGTGTCAATTTTTTAGATGGCGTTATTATTCTTCCCGGTATATTTTAGCGGGATATTACAATTTTACGAATGAGTGTAGCAGACCAGACAAATTTTAAATTATTAATAAAGAGTGAATAATTTTAAAATTATATTTTGAAAAAATACACTTATTAATTTTTAAATTTTTTAAATATGCATTTTTTTTTAATTTAATATTATTCATTTTTTACTCCATTTATTTACAATTTTAAATTTTTCTGTCTGCTACATTCAAACTCATACAATTTTACTTAAAAAATTTTATCGATTTATTTTGTAGATAAATATAATTAATTAGTATTCAATTTTGTGATACTAAAACTAGGCGGGGTTTGATAATTTTTTTAAAAATGGTAAATTTAAAAAAAAGAGTTTAAATGTAGCAGACATCAGAAAAATTTAAAATTATAAATAAATAGAGTATATAATTTAAAAAATAATATTCTTAAAAAATGCACTTATTAATTTCAAAATTTTTTAAAAGCGCATTTTTTTTAAATTTAATTTTATTAATTATTTAGTCTATTTATTTATAATTTTAAATTTGTCTGATGTCTACTACATTTACATTTCAAAAAATCGCAGCGGTAGTTTTTTTAATTTCTCTAATAGCAGACAATTTTAAGATGTCTTTTAAAAAGAGACAATTTTTTTTAAACTAGTTGGTTCTAGGAGTCATAAGAAACTGTCTCTGTAAGGATAATTTAATATAAGTTAATTTTAAAATAACTTTATTTTAAATTTATAACTTTCATTTTTACAATTACTTATTATTTTTGTAATTTTACTTTCAACTCCAGTAATGGAATTTAATATTGTCAATGTATTTTAAATTCTTCAAAATTTTATTAATCATACAATAGAGCAGAAGTAGCATTTGTGGCCAATGTACCATTTTTGGACACCTAATATTTTATTTAAATTAATGAAAAAGTAAAAAATAAAATTTTTATTATAACTCCCTTATAAAAATGTCTTTGACTTAAAAAAATTAATTGTCATCGCATGCATTACAAATTATCTATTTAAATTTTTGGCGTCCAAAACTGGGCCTAAGGTGGCCAGAAACGTTACCTCTACTCCATGATTAGTAATCGTACAATAAAATATTTATTAGTTTTTGAAATTCAATAAAAATATATCGTCAACTATTTTTTAAATATTTTTTTTTATATCTTTCAAATGATTCTGCTATTGTTGACCTGAAAAAAAAATAGAAAATTAAATTTATTAAGTAATTAATTTTTTTTCAAAGTAATTAATTACCTAAAAAGTTTCTGATGAAGTAAATAAGCGCTAACATGGCCAGCGTCAATAAAACGCACCTCAGCACCAGGCCAAATTTTTTCTAAGCTCATACAGTTATCACGAGGAACATAAGCATCGTCTTTAGCACAAACGGCTATTATTAATTCGGTATCGACAGGTACTTCAAAATTACGTAAATGTGTACACTCGTCCATGATGCCACGCATAAATTGTAACGCTTCCTGTTCGCGGTGTTTGTTATCAATTCCATTATTTTTTTCACCAGGGAGCATGCAAACGGCTGTTCAAATAAAATAATAACAAGTGGTATCAAAAAAATTTTATAGAAGCTACTGAATAAAATTAACTTGTATTTGCGGAGCTAAAAATAATTTACCATCTAATGATTCTGGCTCTGATGGTTTAAATTGATTTGATACAAGATTGAGAGGAAACATTTTAGCCGCAGCTTTTTCTTCAGCTTCTGATTGATCTGTTACATCGAAACTTGCTCGTTTAATAATATTACTATCCCCATTTTTATCTAAGTTTTTAAGATCGTCAGTTAATTCACGCATTCGTTTTATACTTGCAGGAAAATGTTGGGCAAAATGTTGACCCGCCAAAAAAGCATCCTGAAATAAAAATATTTACATAAAATTATAATATATATTTATATTTATATGATTCATTCTTATGTCCAATCGATCACATTTTCAAATTTTTTTACCCAATCGTTGAAAAAATTTTTTGTATTTTATTTTTAAAAGTAAATTTTTAAAAAATTTAAAAAAAAGTCCCGACTAATGAAGTAAAAAAAAAACAATGGCTACTTTAAAAAAAAAAAGCATTTTTTGAAAAATTCACAACTTTTTTTGAGTAGGATAAAAAATTTTTAAATTTACTGGAAATAATTTGTAAGAGGGTAGAAAAGGAACAAAAATTCAGCCAAATCCCAGAGGTCGGGTTCAAATGATCGATTTGAAATAGAATGATCTCTACATATGTATTTAAAATAAAAATATATAAATCTCTTACGTCTTGATCAATAATTTTGACCATTTTAGCTAGATCATTTTGATACATTGTATCAGAAAAATATTGCGACTGTAATAGAGACCAGTTTATCGAATTAGACATAACGCCTTGGGTAAAAACTGGAGAAGCTGTTGACCAAGACAAGCAAGGAACCAACGAAATTGGTTTTGGCCAATTGGTTGCTGCAAGTGAAGCCATCTACAATTAGAAATACAGCATAAAAAACAAAACCACAATCTTAACATTTTTTATCACTTATCATAAAAATAAAATACTGAAATCTAGCACTCAAATTTTAAAATTAATCGTCATAGACATTTAAAAATTTCTAGTTTCTAAACGTTAGTAATCACAGGAAAATTTATTTTTTCAAGTATAACTTTTAATAATCATTTATTAATTGACTTACATGTCCTCCCATAGAGAGTCCTGTTAAACCAAGTGGTCCCAGTCCATTTTTTTCGCACCAATTAAGCAGCACAATGCACTCCATTATTAAGCAGCCTCCCATGATAAAAATATCTGAGACATTTAGCAAATTGGATCTTCTGTAAAATAAATTGATTTATTACATTATTAATATTAAAAATAATTAGAGTAATTAATACAGTACAAACCTGTATTTAATTCCTTACATTTGATCTTTAGGTTTTCTAAAGCCATAGAATGGATTTTCCAGCAGCAAAGATCCAATTCCCGACTCTTTCAAAAGTGGCTTAGCAATTAGATTTCGTCTTCTCCAAAAATACTATTGAATATTTAAAATAATAAACATTGATACAAAATAATTAATCAATAATAAGTATTAAACGTTAATTAAATTAACTGGGAACTTATAGTAATTAAATGCCCGGGTTTCTTTCAAACAAGCGTAAGTAAATTTAATAAAAATAAATATTTACATGATCGCCAGTTCCAGCTAAATGAAGACAAACTGGAGTTATTTTATGTGAAGTCCATTTCAGAGGTAGTATAAGTTGAAAATATGACGTTTTCGTTTCTTCAGGCATAATATTAGGTAAATGCTGTTCAAATGGTGTTTCAAAGTTTCCTTCAATGATATGACAATCTGACCATTCTTCATCCTAGAGATATTTTATATTAATAATTTAAATAAATCAACAAGTATATTTTTTTATAACAGCGAATCTAGCGGACAGTAGGCAATTTTTTAAATTCTAGAATAAAAATTTATAAAATTCGTACTTAGATACTTCGATAATCAGTACCTCACTTTTTTAAAATTTCATTACTTTTATTTATTCATTTAAAATTTATAAATTGTTTCATGTCTGCTATATTTCCACTCATTATTTCATTACCTTGGTAATTGTGATTGGATAATCTGGAGGAATTAAATTGTAACATGCCTCACGATTAGCAACAACTTTTCTAAATTCAAATATTCTGCAAGAAAATAAATAGTTAATTAGCAACAATTAATAATTCTTCGATTATTATTTTTAATTAATATTTTTTTTATAATTTATCGTTTTTTAAAAAATTCAAAAATTGTTAAACGTCAGCTAATTTTATAATAATTTTTATTTTTAAAATATATATTATTGGTAAAAAATTATTGTTCTGGTCAGTCTGAAATAAAAGTGTCCAAGTAAACAAAGTAATTGAGTAAAATAATTTAAAAATGATAAATATTTTACCTTCTTAAACTTTCAGGATTCCCCCAACCTTTTGTAAAAAACTTAGTGAATAATATCCTGCGGTACACCGCATCTAGTCTACTTGGTGGCATTGTTAATAAATATTTAAATTAAACAATAATATTTACAACAAATGTAAACAATATATTTTTAAACATAAAAATATTTAAAAATAGAACAACTTAATAAATGAGGTATGTTGGTCAATAAAAATACTTATCAATATAATGATAAAAAGTTATATATAATATATATTATAAATATGTAGTAAATATATAAAGAATTGATTTAACATTGATTTGACTTCGTTGATACTGTCATTGTTTGTATTATTAGCTTTCATTGCTATTAATTTTTATTCACTAGGGAGCGCTGCTTATTGTTATTAAAAATTCAGTTAAAAAGAACAATTTTTAATTATTCTATTTTTTACTCTAATTTTCATAATTATTTTTTTTTGACAGCTTAATTTTTACTAATAAATAATTTAAATTATAAATTAAAAAATTACGAAACTGAAGTTAGCTGACGTCTGATAAATTTTATGAGTGTGAAGTTGCTGACAATTTGGAATTTTTTAAATTTTTGCATAAACAAATAAAATGTAAGTAAAATAAAAATTTAAAAATTAGCACGCGCATTTTTTAAAATTAATTTATTTATTTATTCAAAATTTATAAACTGTCTCATGTCTAACTTCAGGATCATAAAAAAGTAATAATTTTGAGTTTTAAAACAGTAATTTTTTTCCCAGATAGGGAGAGCTGCAGTCGAATAATCACTCGACTGAATTTTTTTAAAAATCAATTTATATAAAAAAATTGGTTAGGATTTCAGAACGTTGTAAATTACCGGAATTATTTATTATGCAATGTAATGTAATGTAAATTAAATATTAACAATTGTTTAGTCAGAAATTTTATTTTCAAAGATTAGGTAATGATTTTTTAATTCAATAATTTTAACTGTCACATGTTAATTTTGCAGATAAATAAATATATGAATCATTAACTAAAATTATTTAAGATGAATAATTTTAAATATTAATTATTTATTAATTATAATTAAATTTTTAGATAAAAAGATATGATGTTCGAGAGCTGTCATAAATTATCAGGATTCAAATTACTAAAAATAAATTATTGGAGTCACACAAGAAGAAAATGCTACAGGTTTTTGAATCTAGACATGTGTAGATGTACACAAATAAATGACCCGAGTGTAAATAATGATATAAATATAAAACATCAAAGATTGTATGCTAGTGATATCAAATTTCAGTCAATAAATAGTTTATTATTAAGACAAGTGAGAAAAACAATAAAACAAGACAGACAATTCAGTATTGCCGCTAAAATTGTTGACAGTTCTCCAACAAACATTCGACCTTATTTGAAATTGATGAGGATAGACAAGCCAATCGGTTCTTGGTTGCTGTTTTGGCCCTGCAGTTGGAGTATAGCTATGGCAGCATCACCAGGTGCCTTTCCAGATCTTCATATGCTGGCTCTCTTTGGACTGGGAGCGTTCATAATGCGAGGAGCCGGCTGTACTATCAATGACATGTGGGATCAAGACTTTGATAAAAAAGTAATAAGTCCTTTGTTAATTATTGTCATTTATTTTTATATTAATAATTTTTAGGTTGCGAGAACCAAAGACAGGCCATTGGTTGCTGGAGATATTAAACCGTTTCAAGCATTAGTATTTCTTGGAGGACAACTGAGTCTGGGACTTTGTATTCTGCTTCAACTGAACTGGTTCAGTGTTTTACTTGGTGCTAGTTCACTTGGTATGGTTTTAATTATTTATAGCATAAGTGGAGGTACCATTTGTGGCCACTGCTCCATTTTTTGACATTTAATACTTTATTTTAATTTACGACAAAGTGGAAAATGAAATTTCTATTTTGATAGCAGGATAAAAGTATCAAAGTATTTTATTTAAATTTTTCAAGTGTCCAAAAACGGTATCTCTACCCTATTGTGTGATAAAATAAAACAAAACAATTTCAAACCAGGGTAAAGTTGGCTGGCATGATCCGCAGTTTGAAATCCTGTTTCATTCTGAGTTACACACTAGATTTTTCATGATTACCTGCATTGGAACTTAAAGTTTCGATGCTGGTATCATAAAATGATATTTAATTATGAACTTTGTCTTTAGCGCTGGTGATAATTTATCCGCTTATGAAAAGAATAACATACTGGCCGCAGTTAATTTTGGGGATGACTTTCAACTGGGGCGCTCTCCTTGGCTGGTCAGCAGTTCAAGGCTCATGTGATTTGTCCATTTGTTTGCCACTTTATATCGCAGGAGTTTGCTGGACAGTTTTATATGATACTATTTACGCCCACCAGGTATTCAACTTTAACTTAAATAAAAAAAAAAAAAAAAAAAAAACTTTTGTACATTTATTTTTATTTTATTCGCCAGGACAAAGTTGATGACTTGCTAGTAGGAATAAAGTCAACGGCGTTGAAGTTCGGTGATGATACAAAATTGTATTTAACAGGATTCGGTACGTCGATGATAGGAAGTCTGATAACTTCCGGTGTGATTTCTGGTCAAACTTGGCCTTATTATACGGCTGTTAGTGTCGTTGCTGGTCATCTTATTGAGCAAGTAAGTGAAGATAAACGCAATTGATTGCATTAATTGATTGATTAATTAATCTTGTTTCGAAATTTCAGATTCGGACATTAAATATAAATGACCCACAAGATTGTGCCACTAAATTTATATCCAATAGCGCAGTAGGTTTAATTATTTTTGCTGGAATAGTATTAGGAAATTTATTTAAGAAAACTCGCGAGTCCGATGAATCTGCCACGACTTTCAAAAATAATTAATTAATTAATTACTATATTAATAAATGTGGATAAATAATTATAAATATGTATTTTACTGTGTAGTGAATAAAGTACAAATGCTTAATTTATTTCACATGATTTATGTTACACAATAAACAAAAATATCTACTCTAAAGTTTTTATTACTTTTGCTTCTCTCTCTGGCGCGTCCCCGTCATTCCTCCCTCGTTTAATTGCATTGCTGTTTTCAATATCAGGATTTTCTTCCCGCTGAGCAACAGCTTTCAGGTAACTTTCTTCGTCCAGAAGTTTGTCCCTCATCGTCTCGTGGACTTTAATATTTGGTAACACGATAGCAAGATATCCTCCCCTGTGAGGGAGTTCTCGAATCAGCTGAGGATTATTTACCAGCTCCAGATTAACTTCAATCAATTTACCAATCATGCAACATTTTATAGGCCAGGTTTCCCCGTTTGTCAGAGTGATGAAACAAATATTTGAGTTTTCCTGCAGTGGCTGCGCGCCATGTTTGCCTTTACCTGATACTTTATTAGACGCCCTGTCCAATTTTTCAGTGACTTTAAAATTTATTTTTTCTATTTCATTACATTTCTGCATGACCGGATGACTTGGCGCCAAAGATATCATGCAGATACGATTGCTGTGTATTCTAATACAGATATCATTATTTTTTTTTTGCGCATCTAGTTTGTAGTATGGAGTAAAATATCTGTCAGTTACGCACTTTAATTCTTGATCCAGTGGCACCTCATCCAGCATGTCAACGACATTGTCATCAGGAGGAAACTCATATCCATCATCACCGTCATCTATCTCTTCATCCTTTCCCTCAATTTCATTCTCAGCTTTTACTTCCATCTCATCATCCTGCTCATTGATATCATCCATTTTGTAATATTATATTTTAAATAAAATTAACTGTACTTTTACATTAAATTCTCTCTATTTTCAGCTAATTTTTGTTTTATTTTTTCTCTCCTTTCTATGGCTAATTTGTTGTTTGCTTCTTGTTGAATTCTCCTCTATAAAATAAATATTTAAAAAATATACATTACGTTATGTCATTAATTTACTTAATAATATAAATTTATAATTTTAATTACTTGACGTCTTATACACTTTTGTAAATCAACGTAATATTGTGTACACTCCCCAATTACTCGTCGAAGCGGATACTAAAAAATAATAAATAATATTAATATAAATAAATAAATAAATGAGTAGGCAAATAATTGAATTAATAGTTATATTAACTTCTCTTTCACACTTTTGGGTGTTAAAAAAATGCTCGTTGCACGCCGAATAATGAACTGCTAATCGCTGATAATCGTCTGACATATTTTCATTCACAAATTATTTAATATTTTAGTTTTTTTATCAATTTTTATAATTTTTCATTACAATACCATTTTATTTCGTAATGATATAACCCATGTGGTATGGACATATATAAATATGAATACATATGTGAGAAAGTTACCAGTTATTTAACCCTCACTTTCGATCTAGAAATATCTCCGAGGTGGGGATAGACTTTATTAAAAGTTGGTAAGACAGAAAATAAATTTAAATATTGAAAACATCGAAAATATTTAAATTAATGGTGAGTGTATTTATATAAAAAGATAAAAAATGAATTTATATAAAATAAATTAGTTAGCGTGGATAAAAAATCAAACGTAAAGTGGATCGTATGATTTATTTTTTCATGAATTGACAGCCATTTATTTTAAATTCTTATTAAAGTTGTTATTTAAAAATAAAATATTTTTGGCGCGTAAAATTTTGTTTAAATTTTTTCCTAACATAAAAAATAAATAAGGAATTTGTAATTGAAAGAAAAAAAAAAAAAAAAAAACTAAATTCTATTTTTAAATTTTTTCATAATTGCGGCATTAAACGTTTAAAAAAACACTTTCACTCCAATTACTCGAAATTATAATCAGCGTTTGTTTATTTCAAGTTCACTAACTTTCATAATAAATTACAATAAATAAACGATGTATGTAATTAATTTAAAAAAGTTAAACCTTTGATTAAAAAAGGACAATTTCTGCAGGATATAGATTTTTAAAAAAATTTGTTGTATAAATTTTAGCCTAAATAATTTAAAAATTCAAATTATAAAATTTACATCAAGATTTTACTGAAATTTATTTTATAAATTTCGTTCAACTCCCAATTGAAATCAACTACAACTGATTTTGTTTAAATCTACAATGAAATTGTTCTTTTTTCAATTAATGGTTTAATTATTTTAAATTAATTGATAAAATTTCGATATTCTGACAATTGAAAGTCATTGGAATTTTTCAAGTGGGGGCATAGTCCGAGCATGGCCTTAACATGACTAGAAACTCATAATTTTATATATCTATATATATATAAATATTTTAAAAAAATATATTTTATTTTATAAATTACCAGTTAATTATAAAATGGTATTCACATGTTTTGTGTGTAAATGGCGAGGAGATAGAGAACCTCGAAGGTCTTTTCATAAGTACGTATATATAAAAACATTTAGGTTAAGTTTATAAATAATAACATACAAAAATAATTTAAAAATATAAATAAATTTAAAATTATCAGATTTCCTGCGGATATAAATGAAAGACAAAAATGGCTGGATATAATCGGAAGTAACAAATCGGTGGGTAAACGAACATCATTATGTTCAATACACTTTGAAAATAATTGTTTTCGCTATGGTTCAGTTGTGGGGAGAAAAATTCTGAATACTGGAAGTTTACCATCGTTATATTTGACAAAAACACCAGGTAATATTCCTGATACTTTCATTAAATAAACGTCTTTTTATTATAAATAATAATTATTTTTTTCTGGCTACAGATTTACCTTTACAAGATAAAGTTGATGACAAAACGCCTGATATTGAACCTGATTATTTATATATACTTGAGGAGCCACAAATTTACGAGCATATTGATGAAGTAGCTGTGAAAAGGTGCGTGGAAGTTAATAATGACAATAATTTGAATCCATTTATCGGTACTGATCAAAGTGCAATAGTAGAAAACAGTTGGCAGTTTTCGGAACATGATTACTGTGTTCCTGCAACTATTCCTGATGTTGATTGGGTGACTGCGATGAGCAGCAGTGAAAACACAACTGATGGACAAATTATTGATGCCAATTGTGATACTTTATGTGATAATTTTGAGCTTGGTCATATTGATATAATTGATATTGATACTTTTTCTATCAATGATAAGCCTGAGGAATATAATCAGTTAAATATAACGATGAGCGCAAATAAAAGTACACTCCCAGAAATTGTTAATCCAGTTTACAAAGAACATGATTATTCAATTTCTACTGCTTATCTCAACGTAATTTAGACTTCCGTTAATAATATTGTTAGTTTTATATCAAGTTTTGTATCAAATAAAATTAATAAAGTTTTAGGTGATTCGAAGGTGAAATAGCTGGCCGATTTTTTGGAAACTTGATAGAACCTGAGATAATTAATTACAAAGATTTTAATTTTTCCACTCCTCATTTAAAAAACGTAAAGTATCGCGTTCCTCTGGGTATTTTTGTATTATAAATCCTACCAAAATTCAAACCCAAGCCTCCAAATCCAAGGAAATACTTCTCTCGACCACCTCATTTCATTCGAAAAAACATTCAATTAAATCAAGCCTGTTTCAGAATCATTCGCACAGTTCCATCTGTTACTTAAACTTCAAAGTTATTCACCGTTCCGTCGTGATGGTAAGAATTTTATTCGGAATTTCGGTCTTTTGAAAAAATGGCCCAACCCCCTCCAATCATACCCGAGCTAATTTGAAAAAAATATCGACAAGATGTTAACTTCCGATCCAATTTATTAATTTAAAAAATTTTTATTTTTTCAACTCCATGAAATTCAGGAAAGCTCGACAAGTTTTTTATTCCTTTTACTTTCAGTTTCAAATTTTTTAATCTAGTACAAGTATATATATTTCATATCAATTAGAATTTTGATTGCAAGCCAATAAATTAATCGTGTCTCAATAATGAATTTATGTATGATTGTATATGATAATATTAGTGTTTGCATCAACATTACTGTGCACGAGTGATGAGTGCACTCGAGATCCTTTGTCTATTCGTTAGGGTTGGCAGAGGGTGAGAGGTGATTCCTAAATTCCGACCTCTGACATGTGTTGCAGTCCTTAAAACAGTTTCTTGTCCTCAAGCAGTAATTTATAGCGCTCTTTTGAAATTCGCCGTAGCTTGCCACTTGAAAATAAAAGATCGGCAGTTAGACAGCGTATAAAAATTATTACTACATCTAACTTATGACCATAAACTGTCTCACTCTATCAGCGGTTCTGTAGTAATGTTTTTTTTTTTTTTTGGTTCTTTCATGAAAAATAGCAAAAAGTTACGGAGGTCTTTAAATAATTTAGTTGCTTGCTGCAGCAAAAATATATATATACTCAATATTCATTACATATTTTTTTATCAATGACAATTGTTTTTTTACTGAAAATAAATTACATTGCAATAAACTTATTCATATAAATTATAATACAAAATAGTGAATGAAAAGTTGGGTTTATACTTCGTACGCAAAAATTGTTTTTTAAATTTTTAAACAAACTTTTGTTTTCAGTCATAGTTTTGAAATAAAATTTTTGACTGCAATTTTTATCAAAAATATATGTTGATCTACACTGTCAAAAATTGATAATGCATTCGAATGATTACAGATTTTAATATGAGATCCGAATTCATTCCATGAAGTTCCAGAGTTTGAAAAAAATCTGCATACGAAGTAAATAGGGAGTTTGTTTTTTTCAGCAGAGTAATCTGGAGCTTATTCGCAGTCACTCCGATTCAGAACTTGAATATTAAATCACTTCGAGATCAAATAAATAAACAGTCATCCGGTCGACATTCACTCCGTATTTAATCCGGGTTTACTCCACAATTTTTTTACAGTACATGTATAATCATATACTCATTAAGTTTAGATTTATAATATTTATTTTTATTACATTAAAAAAAAGATTTTTTGGCGCGAAAAATTTTACTCGCTCCTAGAAATTTTTTTTATTATAAATTGAAAATAAAAATTCTTTGGGATGAGAAAAATTTTCTTGCTCCAAAAAATATTTTTTTTCTGTCTGTCATTTTAACTAAAGACGGGATGCGCAAAACTGTTGTACATAAAAAATTTAACTTTACTTTTAGTGTTGTTATTATTATTACTAATTAACTTTTTAGTCATTAGTTAAAATAATAAATGACGTATTGTCAGAATAAATAAAAGTTCAAAAAAAAAAGTTTTTCCATAAAATTATGCAAAAAAATAAATATCAAGAACTGATGAAATGAATTTCCAATAAATAAATTTACTAATAGAGTAATTAAAAAGGTTCAAATGATACAAGTCATAGAAATACGTTTTCTAGTTAGCGCGTGGGCGTGGTTAAGAGAACACTATAGCGTTTTAATAACCAATGGGACGTATGAGTGGCACACGAACTCTTTCTGGGCGTTAAATTACAATCTGACCACGTCTCTTAGCCCACTAAGCCACGACTTTTCGTCAAAATATCTTGGATAAAAAATATTTAAATATTTAACATATGAAAATAAACGTTGCTCGGCACGTAGGCGTGTTATTACTACTCACTTGTTGCTCTTACACAATATCATAAGATAACGCCCAAAACAAAAGTTAAGTAGAAATTTGTTCATTTCTGTTTCTGTTAATTTGTCGTTTCAGTCAGTGAGCATAGAGCTAGACGTCTCTCAGTGATTCGTGTTTCTTCATGCATCAAATATATATAGTTCATTTCAGTAACTATTTTTACCGTAAATAAACTCATAGTTTTTTAATTTTTTTGTGTAATTTGTGAGTGACAAATAAAAATAGATATTTAGGAAAACGAGGATTATATTGGTGACATTTTTTTAAGTTTTTCATTATTGGTTCTTATAAATTAATGGATCCAATTATATTAGGTACGTATATTATTTAGTGTATATATGTATATACATATGAAAAAAATGAAACAACAAAAATTACAATTTCACATAATAACCCGACTCTTTTCGAATAGAAAAATTGTATAAACATTTCGAAAAACTCTGCCAGAAGTAGATTCAAATAATAAATTTGGTAGTTTATTAAAAATTTTAAAAGTGCATCTGAAATTGTAAAACTACTCAGAATAACATTTAATAGAATTATTATGTAAAACAGTATTTTTTGTTGAAATATAAAAAATAATTAAAATTCATATGTAAAATTTTGAATTACAAAAATATTTGAACCGGACTTAAAAAACAGCCTTTTTAATAAATGTATAAATATTTTCAGTCGTTTTGGTTCATAAGCTATCAAGAGGGCCATGAAGTTCATTATGACTAAAATAAAAAATGTGATTTATTGTTAAGTGATAAAATACCCGATGAAAAGTCGCCGTACTAGAGTAGAATTTAAATTAAATAATTTAAACTACAGTTTGAAAGTGACATATTTAAAGTAGAACTAAAAATTATGAATTCCTGATGATTCTGCACTAGAGTAGTGCTTTTATACTGACAGAAATTAATAGTTGACTAAAAAATTATATTTTTGTGTATTACCAATAGTACAGATTAAATTTTTTTAATCAATAGAATTCATTGTATATAAATCTGATTGATCAAATGGCTCTTAAAGCGTTAAATTTAAAATTTATTGATATTCATAAATTTTAATTCGCATGCGCTCTTTATATTTTATAGGAATTAACTTTTTTTACAGAGAATCACTAAAAATGTATTTTGAACCAAGTCTCAAAATTGATAATTTATATCTTTATAATATATATTAATTTAAAATCGTGTCTCCAAACTTAACAAAATGGTAAAATCATAAGGAAGTAGACAGTAATTCACAAATTATAATTTAATTTTGAGCATAAGTTGGACTTTTGTCCCTTAATTGAGACTTCTGCACTAAAATAATTGTTTTAATTGGTGGTCCCAATAAAGGGACAAAACTTCCAATTCATGCTCAAAATTAAATTATAATTTTTGAATTACTATCCATTTTCCAATGATTTTACCATCTTATACTGGTAAATATTTTTCTATACAATTACAATATTACTGTAAAAAATTGTGCGGAGTGAACGCGGAGCAGATGACTGTTTATTTATTTAATTTCCTCAGAGTGAAATTTACACTGAACGGGAATTTATTTAAATATTAAAATATTAAAAAAATATTTTATTTCGGGGCAGTAGAAATAAAAAATATTTTAGTAGAGAATAGGTTGATATTAGAGTAAGTAAATCTAGAACCTAATTATATCAATATAACTGATCACCCATGTACAGTAATTGATAACCTCTTTGTATACAAGAGGTCTTGTAGATTAGCTAAGGGGCACTGACATAGATTATTCAAATATTTCACTATATAGTCTGTTTACTTTATGCTTCATTTAAATATTACCAAAAATTACGCATTTTTATTTTAATAAATAATTCTCAAGCTTTTTCTTTATATTTTAAATATTTGGTAATTTTACCATAAAAATTAAAAACCAACAAACCCTAGAAAAATAAATGACTAATTAACCGACTTCGAGTAGTAAACTGCCTTTGTATTTGTGCTGACCGGCGCCTTTTTTAAATCTGGCGAAACCGACCATTAGTACCCCGACATTGCCTGATTTCATTGCTACCAGGAAATTTAATTTATCAGATCAGGTCCAAAGACTTTTTTTTCTACATAAAATATCACATTAATTTATTTTAAAAATTTTTTATAATTTAAAAAATTTATAAGATAAATAACGACCAGATTATATTTCATTAATTTATTTATTTTTATCTACACTTTAGCTTGTAATCCTATTAAAACAAAGCAAAAATTCTATTCAGAAGCACTTTTACTCATATTTTGTTTGATTATTCAAAGCTGTATTTGATTTATATCCTAAACAAACAAAACAAATTGAATACTAATTATGAAGCTCTACCAAAAACTACCGTTTTTAAAAATATCCATCTCTTTTATATTTCAGTTATTTGAAAAAAAACACCAAAATATTCTCATAAATTTATAACAAAAAATTCAAATATTCATTTAAATAAATTATTTAATTTCAAGTCGAAATTTTTAACTGTATTTTTTTTATGTCATCCGTGTCGAGAAAATAATTAAAAAAAAAAAAAAAAAAAAAAAAAAAAAAAAAAAAAGTAATATTTCAATTAAAACTGTTATATTTAGTAATTTTTTTTTACCCCACTTGTTGATTTGCACTATTAGTCGATTGTTTTAAAACCGTAGTATCAGATTCAGAGTTGAGACCAAACATCAAACAATTATACTCATATATATACATATACATATATAAAAATACATAAGAGAGAAGTATATACATTCAAGATGTGCTCAGAGTGAGGGAACTAATTCTTAAAATCGTATTCCCTTTCACCCTTGTAGGCGGGTTCGTAATGCGAGTCGAATATATATTATCGTTTAATTTTTTTATTTTTAATTTATAATAGAATTGGCATTTTCAACTGCTTTCAACAGGGTTCGATCCAGACACTTTCGGATTACGAACGTTTTATTGCTGCACCATAAGCTAACTTAAAATTTTTTAATTATTTATTATTTTATATACCAGCGGTTTTTTAGATAAATAAATCTAGCAGTAATATATTTTAAAAAAAAAATTTTAATTACCATTGGGATAATAAATTTTAAAAAATATTTTATTTACTTTAGTAAACCAGCGTAATAAAAGTCAGTTGAACGTGTCGGACATTCCTAAAAAAAATAAAAATAAGTATTTTTAAATTTTTAAAATGATAATTAAATTTCAGTACAAATTGTAACAAATTTGTGGCGACATTTTGTCCGGCTTATGCGGATAATTTAAAAAACTAATTAAAGTGGCTCGCGCGACACCTTTCCAAAGAAAGCAATTGAATTTTGTTTTGGTTAAAAAATGGTTTTTTTTCATCTAAATACTGACACTTAGAGTTATATAGGATTGTAAGTTAAAAAATAAAGCATATGTTCTGGTAGACCAAAGGCAAAGAGCGACACAGTGACATTCATCAAGACGTTAGAATCAACACGCCCACTTTAGAAACTGTTTTTATGAGTGTACACAAATACATTCGTTGTCCTCTGCGCTATCCTTCCCTGACATTTTTAAAAACTCCAAGAACCCTCCCTATCACAAATCGTGTAGCACTTCTTTTATGTATATATATACATATATATGTACCTTATACTACTTGCTTCTATAGTTTTTCACTTTTAAAATTAGGGGCAATAGTATACTTGATACTTCTTAAAAAACACACGTGTATTACATGCGTGTAAACTTACTGCCGGCATCAAACTTTGATCTTTAGCTATTCATCACCCGTCAAATAAATCTAACAACAACAAAAAAAATATTAAATATTATTATTTTTTTCACTTTACTCTCTTTTACTTTTTCCTGCTGAATATTAATAAGTAGGGACAAGATTTTTGCTTCAATTTTGGAATGAATGGTTCAAATGGTTAATATTACCGCGAAAATATTGGTCTTGGAAAAAAAGTATTCAAACAAAAGTTGTAGGAAATTTAATTTTCTAGAAAAAGTGTCCTCTATGATTTTTTATACGGCCAATATTTTTGCCGTAATTCCAAAATTTAGATTCATAATGAATGATTCAAATTTTTGTTAATTATGAAAATCTAAATTTTGAAGTTACGGTGAAAATGTTGATCGTATAAAAAATCGTATGAGACATTTTTTCTAGAAAATTAAATTTCCTACAACTTTCGTTTGAAAAATTTTTTTATACGGCCAATATTTTCACCGTGATTTTAAAATTAATATTCATAATGAATGATTCAAATTTTTGTTAATTTTGAAAATCTTAGTTTTGAAATTACGGCTTTCGTATTAGTCCTGAGAAAAAATTATAAGAGACATTTTTTTTATAAAATTAAATTCTTAATAACTTTTGTTTGAAAAAATTTTTTATACGACTGTATAAAATATGAATAATAAGAATAAAAATATAATTAAAGTAAGATTAAAATATAGTATTTAAAAAAAATAAGATAAATATTCTATAACAATATTGATAATTCTTACGCAAAAAAGTCTTTTAACAGCGGAGGCGACCAAAGCGTGCCGCCGCCGCAACGGTCGCATTACATAAAAAAATTTTTTGCTATTAAATACTAAAAAAATTTTTTTTTATTCACGACATTTAAATGTTAAAAAAAAAAAAGTAATAACGATATCCTGCAAAAATTTTTTTTATTTTTCAATTAAAAAATTTAATTATTTTTTTATATAATAAAATTTTTTCTCTCGAGAAAATTTTGGTTTTCAATTTCACAATTCAAAAAATTTTAGCGGGATTTTTTAAATTAAATTTTTGAAAACTCATGCCAAGTGAAATATCAACAAATCAATGATGCCGTCGGTTAGATTTCTTACCACTTAATTATTTAAAATAAATGTCAAATAATAAATTTAACGAGTCATTAGAATTAAAGTATCTCGACTATAAAGAAATTATTTTTCAAATTTATAACTACTTAATGACAAGTGTTTATGAGCTTGTTAATGAGATCCTTAGTCTAAGCTAACATCAATCTAACACTTTTGTTTCAAGTTAATGTGCACTGCTAATACATAATACATCAAAATAATTTGTTTTTCATTTTAAAAAATCAAGTACGAGTTTTAAAATAATTATTGATCATAAGCGAATCGCGTTAAAGTACAATAAAACACGTGTTTCAATTACTACATCAGGTCAAACCTGTTATTTGCAGAATAATTATCACAATTTTATTGCTCAAATAACCGTATCGTAGATTGAAGTGCTATTAGTTAATTGTCTGAGCACAAAACCGTTTAATTGTATTTTAAAATGAGAGATTCTAATATCCAATTGTTATAATTTCAACAAATTACATGATAAGATTATGGCAAATCTGACAATAAACTAATGATTAAGCTGAGGTTTCTTGTGTCAAATTTTTTAATAATTCAAAACTCAAAATTAATTCGTAAGTTTTTGAATTCGAAACTTTTATAATTATTTATAATTCAAATTGGTCTTGGTTTAGACAACCGGCTTACTTAGTTACAATTTAAGATCAAAAAGTCTAAATCAGGTTTCATTTTTGCCCGAGTTGCCTTACAACGAAATTTGTTGTAAAAATACTGACAAAAATAAAATAAATATTTTTATATTTATAGAAAACAACAATGGTATCGGACAGCAGCAGCAACAACAACAGCAATATGGTGAAGTAAATCAGCTTGGCGGTGTATTCGTTAACGGTAGACCTTTACCGAATGCTGTGAGACTTAGGATTGTTGAATTGGCACAGCTCGGAATTCGACCCTGTGACATTTCTCGTCAATTACGCGTTAGTCACGGATGCGTTAGTAAAATTCTAGCTCGTTACCATGAAACAGGAAGTATTTTACCCGGTGCGATCGGTGGCAGTAAGCCCCGTGTAACGACACCGAAAGTTGTTCAATACATAAAACAATTAAAGTTAAAAGATCCTGGAATATTTGCTTGGGAAATAAGAGATCGGCTACTTTCCGATGGTGTTTGTGATAAATACAACGTACCGTCGGTTTCAAGTATCTCAAGAATATTAAGGAATAAAGTAGGAGCTAATTCAAGTGCTCTTCACCATCATCCTCATCATCCGGCTCATCATCACCATCATCATCACATATATGCCGCGGCTGCCGCAGCTGGGGCAGCTTTATGTCCAGTAACGTATCCACCGTCGCCTTACCATCAACCACCTTCAGCAGTCACTCATCATCATCACCATCATCATCATCAAAGTGAACGATTAGGTAAGTTTGAGTAAACTATACCATAAAAGTTGTACTGTGGAGTCTCTTCAATATGACTTGCGCAAAGTTAGATTATATGAAAGCAAAAAATAATAACGGGGACATCCACTTCAGGACTAAATAAATCAAGAGATAAAATTTATTTTTATTTTAAATCACGTATTTATCCGCGTTTTCACCAGCATGCTAATTAATGCGTGGAAATTCCTACCAATGGTGGATCTGCTTTGCGAAATTTTAGGAAATCGAGTGTTTGATTAAATCGGAATTGGATTCGTGGTGACTGGGCTTAGAGCCGCTGGTTTAGGAGACCAAGTAATCCAATCACAAAATATGTCTTGATAAATTTTTAAAAAATACTCAAGTCGGTTCAAGTTTTCTGAGCCCGTCTACGGAATGTCTTCAAAATGACCTGGCGAGGATGACCGAAGAAATCTTTAAGTGATATTCAAACTGTCCGTGAGAAAAATTTGAAAAAACTAAACATCATCATCCTACTTATGTATTAATGGACTCCAATAACTGGCTAACGCTACTTTTAAAAACTGCGACTCTGCAAAATGATGTATATTGTCTGAGATATTTTCTCTCAGGATAATTAAACGTGACACCCACGTGGCGAGCAGACCAGCTGGTGTATTGATCAGTTCCGGATGGAATAAACTGACGCCAAGCGATGAGAGATTTGATGAGTTTGCTGATCGAATAAAGTACCGTGTTTTATTGAACTCAAGCTGATTTATGTCAAGTTGATCTTGTTGGTGTTGGCCCGATGATTGAGCAGGAGCTACTTGAGCAACCGCTGAGCTTAAATCATCAGGTATTTTAACGTGAGTTTAACCAGGCCGTTAAAATTACGCTAGTCAACCAACTTAAAATTAAATTCACCGTAAGAGTATTTGAGTGAGAGCTAATAAAACAAAATATTTTTTATAAAAATTTAATTAACTGCTAAGTTAATGTACATCAGTTGAGACTCATTGCTGGATCTAATGCGATGGTTTTCTCTGTAGCAATCATAGAGGTTACCAGTTTCATCTGGATCCCACAAACCCTTAGAAGATAGAGCTAGACCTTTTAGTTTAAATGTTGGATTCCGTCCAAGACGAAAACGCCAGAACATGCCGACGATCAAACAAGTCTATACTAAGCGACAAAACGCCATTCGTCAGTTGCTTTTTTTTAAAACATGATCACAGTGTAATTTTGAAAAGTGTTAAATTATAGAGACTAGATCTCAGTGAAGCTCTTGACAGACTGAAAAAATTATCAACTCTCATTACTGTATATTTAATTTTTAAAAAATATGATATTAAATTGGATTTACAAGTGAAAAATTTAAGGATTTAATGAGCGTCCATCAAGTTGGAAGTTCCAGATAATCCATATATTTACATTCGCCAGCAAAGGTAAGCATCGAAATAAATTAGTTTATAAGTACGAAAAAAGCTCCATTGCTGATATATATTTTTAGGATGTTCTAGTTGACGAAATGTCACTGATGCATGCAGAAAAAAATAATTGTGTAATATTTTATATAAATATATTGTACGACATTTATTTTATTATTATTTTAAACCGTTTTGATAAATTTTTAGTGATTATGAAAAAAATTACAGTTGTCATCAATTAGGAGTCAAACGAAATTTAGTAAATAAATTTCAGTAGAATCTTTATGTCAATTTTATAATTCAAATTTTTTAATTTTTAAGACTAAAATTTATTTATCAAATTTAGTTTTACTTCTAATTGATAACTGTATTTTTTTTTTCCAAATCTATATCTCAGCGAAGCTGCAAGTTGTCCTTTAATTAATGCTTTAATTACTATTTAAATTAATTAACGAAATTTCAGTACCGTTATGGCAGTTGAGACATTGATTATTTTAAAAAAGTGGGAGAAATTTAAATTAATAAAAATAATGAAATTGAAAAAAAAAAGGCTCGTACTGATTTTTCTATTATCGTATGCATTTTTAACTTTTTATTCGTTCTAAATTTAAAAAATTGCCAATTGACAGCCATATTACACTCATATATTTAAAATATAAATAAATATAATATCAATACCGAGTGAAAGTCTAAATTTGGTCTGTTTCAGGTAAAAACTTGACGTTCTCCATCAATAAAATTTTGAAGCAGGATCTGGTTACTTTTCATGATTCCAATCAGCAAAACAGTTGATCGATGTCTAAAAACAAGTTATTGCTTTGTCTTGTAAAAATTAACTCTTGCAACGAATGGTTGCGACAATAAACTAAACTTTTCTAATTAAATATATGTTTAATATTTTTGTGTACTTAATAAATTTGTCAATAAGTTTAAATAGATAGGCCGCAACTATGAAAAATATTTATAGTTATGTAAATAAAAAATATGCCACTACAAATAGGTATGAGTTTATAAAAAATCTACTGCAAATGTTTTATATTAATTTTCAAGTATTATTAATCTAATAAAAAATTTTCTAATCAACTAAAAGTTAAAGTTTTAATTTATATGTTTGATATAAATGTTACGTTCATTGATGGAATTAATAAAACAATAAAAACTGAAATAAATAATTAAGTACTCTCATTAAATGTTAATATTTATATGTATATATGTACTGATACTTTCATCAGTATTTAAAAAAAAAAGATTTAAACCGCCGTTCTCTTTACAGTCAACAGTAACTTTGATTAATGACGCTGGTGATTAAGGGTGACCATCGTGATGAATGAAGATATTGTTTTAATCACAATGTTTCATTCAGCAATTCAAACTTTTGATAAAATCTGATAAAAATCGATTAATATCTGACTAGTGTATTTATAAAATAATTAGTCATTTTTATTTAAACTAATGATTATTAATATTTTTTTTTTTTTTTTTATATATTTATTTCATTTACAGTGCGTTAATTTTTTTTTTTAAATGTCCTCATTTCTTAATAAGTAAAAAACATTTCGTGGTAAAAATAATAAACAGTTAATTTTTCTTTCAGCTTATTTTATAACCGCCTCGTCATACCCCTCCTTTGATGTTCATTCACAACCCCATCGAAGTTACCCTTCGTCAACGTCGCCCCGATCTCCTTCCTACCTGGCACCAGGATCAACGTGAAAGCTCAAGTCTGCGCCAAAGAAGAAGACGGCCATTGTTTCCCTGTAGGAATACGCTGAGAAGTTTAAGTCTTGAAAAGTGTTTATTTTTACACAAACCTTTAAATACTCTATACTCTGCTTTTGATTATCCAAAAGAAGGTATAAAAAGAATAATTTTCTGTATTTTTTATTGATATATTATTAATTTAATTATTAGTGTTTTCTTGTGTAATACAAAATGTCCCCAATAAATTATACATGTTCAATATTTATTATAAAAATTATTATATCTGTTTCTTATTTCTTTACTTCTTTTACCGTAAAATGCCGTACGGCTACGGTAGTACCGTCCCTGATTCAGAAATATAATTTGGAATGATTCAATCCATGTTAGAGTATACCCGTACGAAAAAAGTATATATGCGGGAAAATTTCATATATGAGACATACATGCCTCATATGTGTAATTTGCCCGTATATATATTTTTTTCGTATGGGTACCTATGCATAGTCAACTTTGCCAACTTTGAAATGTTTCGGATCGTGTTTGAATTATTCCAAATTAGATTTCTGAATCAGGAGTAGTTCAGATCCACTACACCCAGAGAAAAATGTACTGAATTTTTTTATATCAAAAGAAAAAATATTTTTTCAATAAATTGATGTCATTTTTGCCATAACATAGCGGAGGAAATAATCGAACATATCTTACTAGAATATTCAAATTTACGCAGCCTCGCTTAGACATTTTGAAACCATACATTGATAGTAACAGATTTAATTTGCTAATACTTTTGAATGACCAATCAATAAGGGGTGCACAGAAAGTATTCAACTTTGTACAGGATTGTATCAACATCATAAGGAAGATTATTAATCAATATCAATATCAATTGATTGGAAACTATGTGTAAATTAGTACTGTTTAGTCAATTTTGTTTTTATCATCTGAATTAGATTTTAAATTTGAACGAAGCCAAAGCTAGCGGCCGTAATAAGTAGCGGCCACGCAAAAAAATTGCTGGCCGCTACTTATTATGGCCGCTAGCTTCAGTTTCATTAAATTTGGATCAACTACATTTTTTCAGAGTCTTTACTTTTTTTAACCGAATCTTTTTCTGACAATGTATCAAAGTTTTAATTGTAACTTATAAAAATACTATAAATAAATAAACAAATATTAAATTAAAATCTAAAATTAAAATTATAAATGAAACTCGGGCAGTCATATAAAGACTGCATGTAAGTTAATTAAATTAAAGGAAAGTTTCATAATTAAATTATCTGTAAAGTAAAATGAATTTTTTATTTTTGCCATCTCCGCAAGTACTTTATCAGCTTCTTTATACCGGTTAGAATACTATTATTATAAATCTTACATACACATATATAAGATGTAATATCGTGCTCTTTGCACGCAACTTAATGGATTAATTCCAAGATCACCTCGAGGTAATCTCTCTTGGGTAATTTAGTGCCAACCCGTATAGAAAATTCGAGAGTTTAATATTATAAATTGTCGGTTAAGTTAACGGGCGTGGGTTCAAAAAGCATGAATACTATTACTGAAAAAATAATTAATATACGAATATATGTATACATATATATGAATCTTTTCTCTATATCTTGAATTTTAAATTGAATGTGACGCGAACATCAGCTAGATAATTTATTTTCCTTTAAATATATTTGTATTAATGTTTAAATAAATTTAAACTTTGTAATTTATTTATCTGTTAGTGTTAACGTTTACAGTTTTTGTTATTTAACAGTCAAGGTTACTAATAATTAATTTTATTACGTAAATTTAATTCAAATATCAAATTAATCGTAAACGAGTTCAATAACTTTTTTTATTAATTCCTTTCCTTTTATATTTTTTTATTTATAGAAATGTCAGAAAATATTGATCCTTATTTGTTGGTAAGTTGATGATAAATTTCGTGACATAATTTGAATTTCAAACCACAAGTATTCTAATGATTTTAAAGAAGACTAGTGTAAGATTAATCAGAATGTACAAGAAATTAAATTTTTTTATTAATTTTGTAATTCAAATTTTTTTGCCGCTCATTGATTCAGAAAAAAAATATTTATTTTTAAAATTTGAATAAAAGTATCACTTATTAAAAACAAAAAATATGAGTTAAGAATTGCTCTTTTTTAAACGGCGGTAAATACAAAAAATAATAGATTTTTATTTTTATAACATCTGAATACTAATGAATAGAACTCCGATACCGAAAGGATACGCAGGTGCAGCGTATAATTTTTCAGCGCTTCTTTGAAGTTATGAATTCTCAAAAGTCATTTATAGCCAAGCATATTAGGAGAATATGTTCAACTGTTTTCAATTAAATACCATGTGCTTTACACGCCGCGTTAGGGGTCAGGAGACAGGTTCCCATACACGTGATCCAGTACATATTTATTCGCCAGTCTTAATTAAATTTCAGGACGAAAAAGGTTTAATATAAATATCAAATATCAAGATATATACAGTTATGTTTATATAGGAGTCGGAGGGGCAAAACGAATCAGAAGGCTTAAAATTCTATAAAAAAAAGTTGTTTTTTAAATTATAAAAATCACTTTTGTAAATACAATCGAGGATTATATTGAATTTGTTTTTGAAAAAATTTGGTTTTGTAAAAAAATAACGTGAAAACAGTTTGTTTGTCTTTTCTTATCCATTTGCAATAAAAAAAAACGTCAAATTACGAAAAAAAAATTTTGAATTTCATTTTAAATTATTTTTTAACACTTGGTTTTCTTTAAACAGAATTACGCGTATCAGAATGTAAGTAATTTTTATAAAGACACCTCAGAATGTATAGAACTCACTTTGAATACCCGGTTGCCCAATTTCAAATCACAACTGAAAAAAATAAAATTTTTCAAACATGTCCACAAAACCACTGGAACTAAAAATAATAAAAAAAACGATTTTTAAAAAGTTGTCCGTGTTTTAAAATTGGGCAGCCCAGTTTTCCGTTTTGTCCTCCCTGTATTTATATCACCGATAAAAACAAGTGTCCAATAACTAATGAACTTGTGTGATTAAATTACCAAAGACTTAAATTGTCAAACATGTTAGTAAAGATTAAAGTTGAATATAATTAAATCTAGTTTGTCTGGTAATTTGTATTGAGCTTTACAAGTTAAATTCTTGGCTAAGCTGATCAGTTACTAGTGTAGGCTAAGATAAATCTCTCTGACTGAGATTTCTACATATTCGTTGACATTAAACAACGTTAATTTTGGTGAGTTTAAGTCATACATCCTCATACGTACTGCCGACGGTATGTTTCGCGAGTCGAGCACTGAGTTATAGTCATACATAGTCCTGTCGCCGACGCTGCATCTCAAATAGCAACCGGTCTGGAGATTAACAGAGAAAATACTCAGACAAATGGATCTAGTCTGTTGCATTAATGAAACGCTTTGGTGGTGAAGCGGGACAATGCAGGGATAGCTGGCTCGGAATTTTAAACAACAAATAAATAACATTTGGTAACTTAATATTTTTTCCACTTGTATTTTCGTATTGTTAAAAATTAATATAAAATTTACTTCCAAGATGCCTCAAATTATTATTTTTTTCTTAAAATTAAAAAAAAATTCATTTTATTAGAGAATAAAATTTTAAAATTAATTATTCAATTTCAATTTTATAATACATTACTTTTTTTTTTCTATTTTTACTATATTTATTAAATATATACAGTTATTAGAAAAATAATATTTTTTAACCATAATTTTTATTTACTTCATCTTCATTACTTTCATCAATTTTTTTAGCTTTAGTTACTTCGATATGGTCATTTTTTAAATTATCCTCATTGGTATCTTGAAATTCACTTTTTATTCCGATTGGCGAACTGTCATTATCGTTTACTTTATCATTTATTTCAGGATTAGGATCACGATTTTCTTCACCGTCTTCCATTATTTGAATCTCATTTATTTCCATGGCCTCGGACTTATCGATACTTTGATTTTGTTTATTTGCATTTATTTGAGACTCAATTGCTTCTATTTCTTCTGCCAATGATTTTTCTCTTCGTTCAACTTCCGCTGTAAAAAAAAAAAATGTCATATTTTTTTCTCGTAATATTTTTACTTAATGAAGAAATTTATTTATAAACGAGACGATAAAAAAAATAATTTTTACGCGAGTAGTCTCACTTACATACAAAATTAAAATCGTTTAAATTTCTGTTTTCACTTTATATGCACTCTCTACAAATTTACTGCACATTTATCTTTATACTCACGCTCATATGTCTGCATATATTTCGAGCCCACCATCATATTATATTTTTATTTATTTTAATAAGTATATGTTTTTTTTCATTTGATAAAAATAACTTTACAACTTGTTTTAAGATAAATATTATCTCTGTACAGCGTGACGTTGTTATCATATACAAAACTAATATTTGTGTGATGCTGCCGATTTTTAAAATATTAATTTTAAACTCGAAAAATTGATAATACTGAAGTTAGCCGACGTCTAATAATTTTTTTTTTTTTTTTTTTTTAAACAATAAATTATAAATAAAAAAATATTTGAAAAAATTGCACCTGTAGTTTTTTAAATTTTCTACATGTGCATATTTTTAGTTTTTTTTTTTTATTTTTAAGCTGTAGAATAAGGCTATAATTTTATTAGCAATTAAAAAATTACAAGCCCTTTTAATTTTAAACTTAGTGACTAAAGCCAAAAAGGCACATAAAAATATGTCCTTTTGAAATTAGTGACGCGATATCTATATAAATACATGTAGTAATCGAGCACTAGTTTCCTGATCGAGCTCTAGGTCTTTTTCCTTAATAAAAATTGAGAATAAGTGTAAAAAAAAGTTTACCGTGAAGTTCTTTAGCGCATTGTTCAAGCAAAGTATCAGTCTTTGGATGCTTCCGCTTGGGCAGATAATAAATAGCAGGTGTTGCTTGTGTTTTAATGAATGACGCCAACGGCAACTGAGCATTTTTCCAAATTTGAAATTGCTTACTGCGAGCTAATTTTGATTCCAGAGCTTTAACTTCAGCCAATTGCCGCTTTCGTGACAAAAATAATTGCTGTCGTTCGCGTTTAAGTTCTTCTTTTTCACGTCTCTTGGCCTCCTCAACACGTGCTTCAACTTCTGCTTTTTTATCTTCCTGTCAAAGTATATTTTTAATTACTTAATTAATTTCAAATATTAAAACAATAAGTTTATTATAAATAAAACATAAATATTTACTTTAGCTTTCAGTTTAGTTTCTTCTTGACGAAATTTTTGCAAAGTGCCCAACAAGGCACCAAACATACGTTTATTCCTTTGCCGACTGCGTTCATCGACACGTTCACGTCTGATAACTTCTTGCCGGGATGGTATTTCACGTGGAGTTGCTATCACACGTGAGGATACCGCTGGTTTCATAGGATTGTCATCATCATTATCACTGTCATCTGCTGTTGATGGTACACGTGCACTCAATCGACTAAAAACTGTTTTAGGTTCACCGGGAGTTGATGTCGGTGGTGATGATAATGACTGTGACTGCCAACGACTACGTTTCCCACCACTTGAATGATGATGATCATTATTGCTCGTGTAGTCTGTTAAATTTCTTTTACGGTCATCTTGAACTATTCTTTTTTGTCCGACCCTTTAAAAAAAATTACATAATTAATTTAAATTAATATTGCTCACAAAATTTGAATTAGCAATATAAACTATTACAAATTAGTTTAATTAAAATAAACTAAATTTTTAATTATCGATAAATTAAAAAATTTACATGTAATTTGTCTTTATACTTTTACTTACTGATAACAACTAAACATAAATTATAAAGTTTGATATTGGCGATTAAACAAGACTTGAAATTCAAAAATATCTATTTCAAATTTCATGATCCTGAACTTATCAGACAATTAAAAATTTTCAGTTTTTTTTCTCAACAAATGACAAAAAAAAATTCAAAAATATGCGCATGGAGAAAACTAAAAAAGCTACAAGTGCAATTATTTAAATATTTTTTTTTTTATAATTTATAATTTTTAAAAAAATTCAAAAATTATTAGACGTCAGTATCATTAAAATAAATCGATTTTTTTTCATTATGTATTGCTATTTAAAAAAATCTATCTCGTTAACCTGAAAGCGGATATTTTAAATTAAAAATTTAGCAACCAGCTTTGCTTTCATAAATACGACACATATTTTTACTTACATACATTGAAATTTATGACCAAGGTGGTGTAAAAAATGTCAATGATTGTAAAAAAAATATATAAGAATAAGTTACCTTACAGATTGTTGATTTAATCCATTTTCCGTATCTGGTAAATCCCGACCCAATATTTTACGAATATCGCGTTCTAATTCGCGTAGTCCATCTCTTGCTGCTTGTAATTCAGCTTCAAGTTTATCAGCACCCCAATTCTCCTTAGAGTCTAAACGCCTCATATTTACTATTGTTTAGAAATTTATATATATTTGTACAGATAATCTTCACTGCTGTAAACTATATCATGAAAAATAATTATATCGATATATTTATATTGATATATTTTAAATTATTTACTCACATGCTGGTAGTTTTATAAATAAAAATGCCGGAATGTTTATTTAATCAACTTGATATTAATTCTCCATAATGTTAAACATCATGTGTAAGTATTTAGGGTTTTTAATATAAATTTTTTATAAAATCAATATATTCCTAGGAATATTTAGTCCCTTTATTTTCGTATCGCGAAATGATAGGTTAGAAAAAGGCAGATTTACAATTTTTTAAATTTAACTTTTTTCGCGCTATTAATTCCGTATTTTTTAAATTTATAAATTACAAAATTTATCATATGACAAATAAATATATATAAACTAATATACATTTTTACAAATATGTAAATTATAATTTATTAATTTATCGCAATAAAATAAATTTAAATCGTTGATGTAAATACGCTTTTAGGAAACTGACATCTGGCGAATCAGAACACAGATTTAAATTTTTACATGAGTAAATTTAAAATAAAATTAAAATTTATAAATTAATTATTTATTAATAAAATAATAATTATTTATTTACAAAATTTAAATAACAAATAATTCAAATTTAATAATTAAATTTTTCCCGCCTTTTGTTGAAATTTATAAGGACTCTGATTGGCCTTAGAAAAATAACATAAAAATACTTTTCTATAGATAAAAAAAAACCTTTCCCATGCCACGTTTATAGAAATAGACAATAGAAAAAAGTTTGCAAGTGTCTATTAAATTTCACATTCAAAAATTTAGAAAAACCCTCGTTAATTTTTAAATAATTAAATCAAATAAAATTTATTTTTTATTTTTTATTAATTGTTACAACTTAATTCATTGTTTACAAATTATTTATGAATCAATATATTAAATAATTAAGGAACGTCGCAGATATTTGTTACATAATCATATTACATATTTATATATGTACATATATAGATACCGGCATTTATATGAACTACCGTATCGATATTTAGAAATTATTTAGCTTCCAGTGTCTCTAGTGTCAATTGTCAAATAATTATACTTACAAAAATTATAATCAATCATAATAATAAAGTCAATTTATATACAGGCATGTAATCGTGCGGTAAATAATTAATTGTAAAATTCTTTACCAAATATGTGAAGTGTCAATAGTTAAAATATTTTAAAATTTAAAAGAACAGTATTATAATTATAATTTAAATTAAATAATATAAATTTATATTGTTAACAAGTATTATATTATAATTAATTAGTTAATTATTTAATGATTTAATTTTTAAAAAAAGTATTTATTGATTGGATAAAAAAAAAATATTTAAATGAGTAGTTGTGGTTAAAAGTATAAATATAATGTAAAAACAAATGATGTCAAGAGATCGCTTAAATAATATCGATGATCGAATTTTAATTAAACACAAACTTGTATTTAATTTGCATTGGAAATTGAAAGACTGTTGGACTTTGTTATGGAATAATATCTACATAGTTTTAACAATTTTTATTTGAATCCATCAGTTCTTTACTAAACTGCTGCTAAAAACTTTCAAACGATAAAACTACTTTATTATAATAATAATAATTATAAGAAAAACAATTTGATATATTAATCAATTAATCATGGAAAAGTCATCGAATTACTTCGATTTATTGACAGAACGACGAAAATCTTCAGATATTTTGTGGGCATCGCGTTATATGGACATTATTGTACCCCATTATTTGTCATCAGAACACAACTGGTCCAGAAATCAAGCCATTGAATTCACACTAAAGCACCCTAAGGTTCTAAATGTTATTGAATCTTTGGCGGAAACGCAAAATGTTGATAAATCTTTTATTGTACGAGAAGCCAGAAATATTCTGGAAGAAGTTGCTAGCAGACATCATCTACCGACATTCCGATGGCTGGGTAATATCTTTTATTTATTTTATTTATTACTTTCAGAGTTTTTTCCTGGTGATTTTTTCAGTTAAAAATTTTTTTTTTACTCCAAAAAAATTAATTGCAATAATTAATTTTTTTGCAATTGCAATAATAAATAGTATGATTTATAATCGACAAAAATATTCATCGGCTGTCTAGGTCCGTTAGCTACATTGTAAAATTTTTTTTGTTTATTTTAACAATTGGATATTTATTAATTAAATATCTATACGGTCATTCATAATTTATATTAAAATTTTTAAATTTATGAGCGTCAATAGAGCAGATATCAGATGAATTTAAAATTACAAATAATATTTCAAAAAAATGCACTAATTAATTTAAAAATTTTTCAAATGTCCATTTTTTAAAAATTTTATTTTATTAATTATTTAGTCTATTAATAATTTTAAATTTGTCTAATGTCTGCTGCATTCACATTCATTTAAATTTATATTTTGCTGTCGAAAAATTACAGTTTGTACATCAAAAATAGGACTCTTGTATAAAAAACTTGGTATTATAGTTTTAAACCGTAATAATTGCTACATCTTGTAATTTTTACAGTTTCAAAGTAGGACTGCTGATATTTGAAACTAATTTTTCCACAATTTTTTTTTTCATAATTTAAAATTAAGCGGTAGAATTAAAACCGAGATTTGAATTAAATTCTTTCATGATGCAAAAATATATGAATTAAAAAAAACTTAATTTATTATTTTTTTTCTGTGTATCCTAAAAATTATTATTCAAATCATGAAAAAATTGTTAACTGTATTTGAAATAATCTGACGTCATAACTATTTAAAACAGTAACTAACGGTTTCTTTTAAAAATGGCAATGCCTGTTTGTTTTAATTAAATTTAGTTCTTTACTATGATCAATACTTATATATTTAATTTTAATCTTTTCAGTCTATAGTTCAGCTCTAATACTATAAATGGATTACAATTATTATATACCTTTATAAATTGGCCTTGTAATACTGCCCGGGAATCCGGAAGAATATCAAATCACAATTATTCTTATTAATTAGATGTTAATTTGCTTAAATAAATTACAATGTTCCGTTATCTAAAAACAATACCGATGTAATGCAATAATAAAAAACTAATTACTATCGTTAATTAAAATTGAATGTTGCAGCAATCGTCGTTGTCAAAGTATTGAAACGTATACTGCAGAGTTTTCGTGTAAACGTTAAGTATTTATTAGACATTAAAGGCCAAATGATGTATTCAGATGTGCAATACGTTTATGTGCCATCACATCGAAGTTATTTAGATTTTATATTGATGTCATATTTATTATTCAATTATGATATGGCAATACCAAATATTGCAAGTGGGATGGACTTTTACCGTATGAATATTGTCGGTGAAATATTGAGGAAAACAGGAGCATTTTATATGAGACGCAGCTTTTCGACAGATTTATTATACAAAGAAACTTTCAAAGCTTATGTTGCTTCACTAGTTGAACATAGCGATCGTGCTATTGAATTTTTTATTGAAGGAACTAGGAGTCGTAGCCAAAAAAGTATTGCACCTAAATTTGGTAAGTTATCTTTTTTTATATAAATATTATAGCCCACTTTGATCAGAGTCTTTTTATTTCCTGAGATGGTAATAGTGTCCTCCCAAAAGAGGTAGGACTCATGGTGGCTGTGGTTAGATACTATGCGCAATGAAGATTTTGATTATACTTCCGGTTAATGTCCACTCGATTATATTCTTTGGCTAAGAGTATCATTTGCAGAAGCGGTCTCTAGTAAAACGGAGGTGGACTTCGATCTCGTTATATTAATTAATTGAATTATAAAAATATTATTATCCGGTTTTTTAAAGTTTTTAAAGACAATTGTCATAAGCGTAGTCAAATTTTAATAATTAATTTAAAAAAAGTTAAAACTTTGAAAAAGGAACAATGATATGTAATTTCGCTGAAATAAAATTTAAAATAAATTTCTAACAGTTGTCATCAATTAGGAGTCCAACGAAATTTGAAATATAAAATTGACATAAAGATTTTTTTGAAATTTTTAAACAGGTTTACTGGGAATGATATTGGAATCATTGTTTCAAGGAAGAATTCCTGATATTCTATTCATACCAGTATCAATAAGTTATGATAAACCTTTAGAAGAATCATTATTCTCTTATGAATTACTGGGAGTGCCAAAACCAGCAGAAACAACGACAGGGCTTTTCAAATCACTATCGATATTACGTGAACAACAGGCCCATGGTCACGTTTACTTTCACATCAATCCTCCAATATCAGCAGCTAAATTTATGGACGTATCATCTAGGAAAATAAGTGCCTTATATCCAAATTCAAAAGTACCGGCTGAGATAGTCAAAAATATTGCATATGCTATTATTGACAGCCAGAAAGAACACACTGTTTTTATGCCTATTAATTTAATTGCTGTTCTTGTCAATGAGAGAATTCATTCTCACCCTGGTAATCCTTACTCGTTTGATGGCTTGCTGCAAGACTATTGTTGGTTAAAGAAATTAATCACACAGTCACTGGGATCATCTGTTTATCCATCACCTGAAAAGTATGTCATTTATTATTATTACTTTATTAAGGTAAATTTAATTAAGAATCAAGTTTTTTTTTAACTTCCCGCCATGGAAATTCAAATATACTGTACTTTTTTTGTATTAATTACGGGCAAAAAAAACAAGAACGAGAATTAGACAACAGTGAAAAAAAAATTTCAAGTGCATATTGATTTTACATTCTATGATTATACAATTATTTAAATCACTGAGTTTTAGAACGGATGAAAACACATTTGTCATTATAAATTAAAATCACATGAAAATTTATTAATTTATTGCAGCCTGGAAGAAGACAATATAAGAAGATCAGAAAAAGATGAAATAAAAGAGTCTTTGAACACACATAGAAATTTATTGGGCTTTGATAGCAATGGTATGCTAATAATCCATGGCTCGCAACGTGAAATTAAATCAAACAAAACAATTCGTGTCAAAGGTCACACACTTGACGACCGGACAATGTCAATAGCCGTTCCAACAATAAATCTTGCTATTTATGTCAATCCTATATTTGCAATATTTACGAAACTATCTATTGCAGTATTATCAATAAATAGTGATAATTTATCTCAAGGTAAGAATAATATTTTATTTAATCTAAACTTTGTCAATTTTGAATATTTTTATGCGATAATTTGTTAAGTATTTCAAGTTTTCTCAATAATTCTATAAAAAGATTTAAATTTCGCGCTAAAAAATATTTATTTATTTTTTTTTTAAGGCAATTTTCAGAGGCTGGTATTCATCATTAGGATTTACAGCTTAAGATCATCTTACCCTTGTTACTTACCATGGGGAAGGTGATTTTAAGCTGTAAGTCCTGGTTGATACCGGCATTCAAACAATAGTCCCTACTTTTTTTAAAAAATCTGCACCTGAAAGTTAAAATTTTTGCTTCTAACAAGATTTCAGACTGCGGTCGATGTCAGCCAACTTCACCCTAGTCTGAAATCGTTTTGTTTCATCTCTTGTTACACAATATACTATTTAATACTTCTGTGACAGTTAAAAGTATTAAATATTTTAAATATTTATATGATTTCAAAGTATTAAATTAATAATGAGTTTTATTTTCAGAAATAGCCGAAGAACAATACGTTTTATTAAGATCATTATTAACTACTGAATTTGCACTACCGGATAATAATGATCGCGAAGTGATAATTGACGAATTTAGAAAAGAATTATCGTTTTTAATAAACGAAAAATGTTATAAAATTTATAATAATCAATTGACTTTTGATTGCAATAATACTTTAAGGATGTTACTGAACAATCTTTTGTTACCTTTTATATCTGCAATATATGTAACTTGTATTGTTTTACTTCAGGTACGTTACTATATTCGCTGTAAAATAATTTTTGTTTATATTTTTATATATTTATATATTTATTACAGTGGGATAAAACCATGGGGGAATTATCAGACCAAGAAATAATGAAAGAATGCCAAAAACGTACGGAAATTTTATTATTTCAAGGAGAAAGTTTTATTAATCATCCGTATACTTTATCATTAGATTTATATACATCGACATTAGTTAGCTTATCATCATACGGAGCAATAACTTCAATAGACAGTAAACCCCGTGTTTATAATCCCGATAAAAATAAACTGTCATTTATAATAAGCGAGCTTGAAAAAATAGTGTCCCAACGTCCACCAGGAAATTATGTCGATCTGGCTCAATCTTTTTTCCATTTTGACAATACGTTGCAAGCTAAACTTTGAGTATATATACGTAAATTTATTATGTTTATAATATATAATATATTTCAAAAATAGTACTCAGATTTTATAAATAAATTTGAATAATAATTATTCACAATATCAATTACAAAATCGCGGAAACTGATTTTGATAAATCCTATTTCAGTATGTCTTAACGGAGGGCATTTTGTGTATTAATTTACTGTGTCTGTAAAACGTTTAATTGAATAGGGAATTTTATTCGACTTTATAATTTCTATCTTTTGTGTAAAAAAATATGTAATAGTTTTTTTTTAGTTTTTTTTAATGAAATTTCTGTAATCAAACATTTTTAATTATACAATAAAAAACTTTTGTAACCACTCGTCTGACAAGTTTTTTTTAATTATTAAGAAAATATATTTATTAATGATTAGGAGAGATAAAAATTTGATGAGAGATTTGAAATTTATGTAAATATCAGAAGTAGATTGTTTGGAGTTTTTTTGATGGATTCCCATATGGTTTCCTATAGGAATATTGATCTGTTTTTTATTCATGTATGCGTATCAATAAACAGACAGAGATTCAGATACTTTGGATTTCTGTATGAATTTCCCATAAAGAAATCTATATATATATTTAAGTTCTTATGTCAAGCTCATATGGGAATCCAGGTACCAAGTTTCTTATGTGTTTCCTACATGGAAACCCAGGTATGAAATTTCCTATGTCCAGTTTCTGCATGGGGATCCAGCTATCAAATTTCTCATGTGGATTTCTCATATGGGAATCCACTTATAGTTTCCTACTTGGATTCATACATAAATTCATACTTTTCTATATGGATTCCCATGCAATTCCACATGGATTTTTTGATAGGGATAAATTACTATCGTAAAAAAATTATTCTAAAATACATACGAGAAACTACAAAAATTTTTCATGTGCATTAATTTTTTAAAAAAAACTAAGTGTTTATTTAAAAATAAAAGAACTGTCATTTGTCTGCTTTTCACTAACATGCTCCCACTATTAATTATTAATAACAATAAAAATTAAAAATATGAAAATAAAATTAACTGTTTTTTAAAACTTTGAAAATTCAAATTTACCAAACTTCATTTACAAAATTAAAATTTTATATCGACTTAATAATTTTTTAAAAATATTCCTCACTGAAGAAAAATAAAAACATCAAATCGTTTTACTCAAGTAAAAGAAGTTTATAACTTACATACGTAAAATAATTACTGAAAATTATTTCATGAAATAAAAGTTAACTTGGCTTAGAGCCTAAATGTAAATAATAAATATGTTATATATATAAATTCTACAGCATAGACATAGACAGTATTCATTTTTGATCGATTAAATAGTTGCATACAACAATAACATAAATCATATTCTTAAAATATGAAATAAAATAATTTATTGACCAAACTAATCAAGGACATTGTAGTAAAAGTAAATAAATATTACCAGTACACATTTATTTAAAATTAATAAATATATAACAATATGTTACGTATATTTTTATTTCAGCAGATGGATATCTGAATGAAGGAAAAGGTCAACTTATTTATTTTCAAGGTGATGTGACGACGATTTAGAGTATTACATAATAAACGATCTTGACAATAAAAATTAAGTGGTATTGTTTAGAAAGTGAACCTGTTCAATCGTACTGTCATATTATTAGTCATTAAATCATCATATTGTTGACTAAATAAATTACAAGCACTTGGTCACCCGTTGGTTAAATAGCCATTCATTTTTTCTAAAAAAAATTTTATGTTCGCCAACTTTTAAATTCAAATTAAGTTTTTAAATTTCAAATAATTGTTTATTGAAAAAATATTCTTTTAAATAAACTGTTTACTGTTTTTGGTGCACGAGTGTCAATGTAGCAGACATGACAGTATTAATTTAAAATAAATAAATTTAAAGAATGAAATTTTAAAAAAAGCGCGCACTAATTTTCCATTTATTTAAATACGAATTTAAAAATTTTTATTCACTTACATTTTATTTATTTATTCTAAAATTTAAAAAATTACTTGACAGCTACATCACTTTCAAAATCAGTGGAAATGTAGCAGACAAGACGATTTATGAATTTTAAATAAATAAATAAAAGTTATGAAATTTAAAAAAACGCGCGGGTATTTTTCATATAAAAATACGAATTTTTAAACTTCCATTATAAAATTAAAAAATTGTCCTGTCAGTTACATTTACACTCATTTTAGTGATGGTATTTATTGTAAAAATAGAAAAAAAAAATAATAATAGTTAAAAAAAAACAAGATGAATTCTCTGATAAAAGTTGGCAACACTGATTCTGTTTGCGAATGACTGTCAAAATCCACTTTCCATACTATGTACAATCAAAGCTTGAGTTTTTATCAAAAAATCTAAATAAATATTATTATGTATGAGGGTAATTGTGTAAAGACAGTTTTAATTAGGCATAATAACAGTGCAGAGACTTGTAAATAAAAGTTTTATGTTTTTAATATTCAGTATCAACTTAAAGAACTATTTAAATAAAATATATACATACACATATATACTTACACATATGTACATGTGTATGTATATGTATACAATTTATTTATTCTCCCATACATGCTGCTGGTATTTGTGATTTAATAACTAGTGAAATTAAATTTAAAAAAAAATAAATAATTACCTTTTATTAAAACAATAATAAATTTGTTATTGTTATCAATTATCGATTGATAGTTTAGTGGAGGTGGTTTTTTTTAAAACTTATGCATCATTAATTTAAAACTCGGGTACTTATTACAGATACAATCTTCCATATTATTAATACTGAAAGTTAGTTTTAAATAATTCGATATAAGTTTAAAGTTGACAATAGGATTGTGGAATTATTTATATATAATTTTTATCAACTCTAACCTATCACCTCTAATGTTATACGTGATAAAAATAAATATTTGGCTCAACGTTTTCTCTATATAATTAATTCGCCAGTTTCAGTAGATTTCAGGTAAGAGAACTCTGACAATTATTTTATTAATTTTTTTTTTTTTATTAATAATAATATTTTTATTTTTTTTTCAGATAAAAATATCCATTATAAATAATTATTCGGTAGTATTGTTGTTGATAATTATTGAAATGTTTATAATATGACAAGATCGAGGTTATTATAAAATAATAATATATTTTAAATAGGTTATTAAAGAGTTAATATAATTAATTGAAGGTAATTTATATATTTTAATTAACTAAATACTTTTTTTCCTTTATTTTTATTTCAGTCTCTCGGACCTAGAAGTAGGACTTGGAGATTACATATATATTTATTATTTCTATTAACATATATTAAATATATTAGGGTGGTCGTTGAAAATAAATTTTCTGACGACTCGTAAAAAGATTCTTTTTAGTGAAAAGTACCTGGGGAATTTTGTTTTTTATTTTTAAATTAAAAAAACACCTGCCTCAGGTCAATCAAATTTTATTTTTCGATACAATCGTGGTTTTTTTTAAAATATCTCATTAAATATGCAGATTAAAAGAAAAAATCATAGGAACAATTTTGTAGGAAATTAAATTCTTGACAAAAAAGGTCATATTCATTTTTTTCATAAAATGTATATTTACGAAGATATTTAAAAAAAAATATTTGCAACCCTTAAACACCCAATTCATAAGATCTAAAAAAAGTTTTTTTAAAATATGTTCATAAATACACATTTTATGAAAAAAATGAATATGACCTTTTTTGTCAAGAATTTAATTTTCTACAAAATTGTTCCTATGATTTTTTCTTTTAATCTGCATATTTAATGAGATATTTTAAAAAAACCGCGATTGTATCGAAAAACGAAATTTGATTTACCTGAGGCACTTATTTTTTTAATTTAAAAATAAAAAACAAAATTCCCCAGGTACTTTTTCACTAAAAAGAATCTTTTTACGAGTCGTCAGAAAATTTATTTTCAACGACCACCAAAAAATATAACGCCTAATAACTCAAGATATAACAAAGAAATTTTCCTCTTTTTTGATAATAAATATAAAAATGTAATTGTTTTATAATATTTATATTTATCCATAATTCCAGACTGTTTTTCAATAATAATGAGTAATCAGATAAAAGAATCGCATTCAAAATGGATATGCGAATACTGTACTTATGAAAACTGGCCGTCATCGTTGAAATGCACGATGTGCAGAGGTTCAAAACCCCTGTTAGGAGAAGACATCTACAGGTTGCGTGATCAAAATCCACAGAGATCAGGATCAAATGACGCGTCTGGTCCAGTACCATTGAGTTCATCAACGGATTTATGTAATTTTAGTTTGCAAAATATTCATAGTCAAAATGTACCTTCTGGTGGTAATTGGTCATGTGAATTATGCACTTATCTTAATTATAATAATGCAATACGTTGTATCCAGTGTAATAGTAAAAAACCAGTTAATATAAATCAACAAGTATATTCAGCTTCGAATTTGCACGAACATTTAGCACCGCTGAGATTAAGTGATCCGCCGCCACCCCAACCATCGCCGACACCTCCACCTAACTCTGGACAAAATATATCGACATTAACAAATACAAATATTGATAAATGGTCCTGTCTTGTTTGTACTTATGAAAATTGGCCAAAAGCTATTAAATGTGTTATGTGCGGGTTCTTAAAAGAACGGGATAAAAAAGATAAATCTTGTTCTAACTCTTGTCTGATACTACCGAGTCCTGAAAAGGATCACAATCAAAGAGGTTTACCTTCACCTCCTCAGCCGTTTATTCATCAGGCTCAGCGAGATGACAATTCAGCTATGGCCAAACGGCAAGTTTAATATTTATTGATAAATATATTTATTTTTGTATACTTATTTATTTGGATTTTATTGTAGAAGTTCACATCGATTTGATCCTAGAAATGATTCTTTGCCGATTAATCAAAATCCAAATGATTGTGATTACGAGGGCAGGCTCAAACAACTTAGACGTCATACTGATTGGTGTTGGTTAAATGCTTGTCTTGGTATTGTTGAAGGTGACAATCCACCCGTAGAAGCATATTTAGCAAGTGGTGGAGATCCAGCTCGTCAATTGACCCATTCCGAAGTTTCTTTACTTAACAGAAATAGTGCCTTTGATGTTGGACATACTCTTGTCCATTTGGCCATCAGGTATTGTCATTATTTTTAATAATAGTCAAGGGAGAGACAAAGTTGGGTACCTAGATAAATAAAAGTGTCAATGTAGCAGACAGACAAACTAAAAATAGTAAATAAATAGAGGAAATAATTAAATAAAAAAATATTTTTAGAAAATGGACTTATTAATTTTTTAATTTTTTAAAAATTTTATTTTATTAATTATTTTGAATTTTTTTCTACTGTTTTCGAAAAATTTTGTTTTGTAAAAAAATAGCAGGACAATAATCAGTGTCAAATTACTTTAGATTACCCGGAAAAAATGAAATTTTTTTAACTGCAACTGAAAATTTTTTCTATTCACATTGAACCTTGTCTCTCCCCCTTCCCTTCTATGGAATTGAGTTGATAAATGAATAATAATAAAATTATTAATTACACAGATTTCAACGTGAAGATATTTTAGCAACATTATTATCACAAATAGAAGGCTCTGGTTCTGGTATTAAAAGAGTACCGAGTTATGTTGCTCCAGATTTAGCTGCTCAGATACGTAGACACGTTGCTAATAGTATTCGTTTACGTAAAGGTTCACTTTCCTGTTATTTTGTAACAGACATGGCAACATTTGCGTTACCTGCCGAGGTAATATTTCAATTTATTCATTTGAATAAATTTTTACTAGCATTATTTATTTATTTATTTATTTATCAGGTCGAAGATCTTCCAAGTTCTGTCCAGGAACAAATGCTTGAAGAATTGCTGGATCGGGAAGCTCAGCAACAATTAGAAGGAAGTGATGGTGAACCACCAGCTCTTAATTGGTCATTAGAAATAACTGAGCGACTAGGTAGTCGTTTACACGCTTTGTGGAATCGTTCTGCTGGCGACTGCTTACTAGACTCTGTAATGCAAGCGACCTGGGGTGTCTTCGATCGTGACAACACTCTCAGACGAGCGCTTGCTGATTCACTACAGCAAGCTGGTCAATAGTACGTTTATTTTATTTATTTTTATTTAAGGTAAAGTTATTTTTAAACAAAATTTTATTTATTTGATACCAGTTTTTATCCTCGATGGCGACAATATGAAGCTTCTCAAGCATCAAGAATGTTGGATTTTACTCTAGAGGAAGCTCAATGGCAGGATGATTGGGAAAATTTATTAGCTACCGCTGCACAGCCAGGAAGTGCATTAGAACAATTGCATGTTTTTACTCTTGCCCATATTTTAAGAAGGCCTATTATTGTTTATGGAGTTAAATATGTAAAGAGTTTTCGTGGAGAAGACATAGGTACAGCATAAATAATTATAATTAGTTATTACTCTGTCAAGTTACAGATGAATCGTTTATTTGAGAAACCTCATAAGCCTTATGGTTCTCGGAATAAGAATCGGGAGCCATAAGACTGAAAAATTTTTTTTTTGTTTCAAGTCATAGATTTTTATCAAAAAGTTTAAAAATGAATAAGTATGAATTTTTTTTTGCTTTGAATTTTTATAAGCGTCCTTATGGTTCCTATAAGAGCGTAGAAAAAAATAAAATAGTTAAAAAAAAATAGATAATTTGGTAAAAGAAAAAAGTCATACGTAAGAGACACCTCCAGCATTTTATTTATTTATTTTTTAGGATACGCAAGATTTGAGGGAGTATACTTACCTTTACTGTGGGAACCTTCTTTTTGTATTCGCTCGCCAATAGCACTAGGTTACACACGTGGGCATTTTACAGCTCTCGTACCAATAGAACCATATGCATCTTCAAGATTGTCCTCATTGCCGTCTCACGGCAGCGTTGGAGTTGGAGGTGGAAATAGTCCAATGCAGCAACAATTACAAATTCAAATGCAAACAACTTTTATGCCTTTAATGGATAGAGAACGTAAATTATTACCAATTCATTTTTTAACCCCCGAAGAAATCGGTCGAGAAGAAACAATATTGAAACAATGGCTCGATGTTTGTACTACAGAGGGTGGTATTCTTGTAGCCCAACAAAAATTACACAAAAGGCCACTTCTGGTTGCCCAGATGTTGGAAGAATGGCTCAATCATTATCGTCGATTAGTGTAAGTTCGCTATCACATGCATAATCCTTATCAACATCTCCCTCCCACTCAGCTCTTTCTTTACATGTCATCTCGCACTCTCACATCTTACCAAGTGCTCTAATATTTCTAGATCACTCCCACATAATTAACATCCCCAATCTTCCAATCCTTTTTTAAACTTTACTTCCATCCTGATCACGCAAGTTAACCAAGCTATGATCGGAATTTGAAGTCAATTTAATAGCAAAAGTTGCTGTTAAATTGACAGCAGATTGTTACTTGATTTAGTTTCGCTTAAAATTGACAGCAAGTTTTTCTGTAAAATTTCATTAAGTTTACGGTCCCAGATTAACATCGAATTATTCAGCCGTTTACCAGAAACTTTATGACTAAAATTCAATTTACTCGAAATCTGCTGCCGGACTTTGATGAAAACTTTACAGCTAAAGCTTAAATTAAAAATTTTCGGTTAATTTTTCAACAATTTGTACAGTATTATTTATATTGCAGTTAAAAAAAAGATTTAAAAATGTTTCACTGCAGAACTTGCTGATCAGGGTGTGACTATCAGAGCATATTTAAAATATTAATAAGAATTTATTATTTTTTTTTTTTTAGTCAAATGAATAATGCACCATTTGTAAGACCAGTAGTCCAACAAGAGTACAGTAGCGACGGTGACACCGAAGATGAATAACACTCGGCAGCCCCAATATGTTGAACCAACTGGTAAGCATCATAATTCGTGTCTTTATGACTTTATTTGTCGTCATCGCACTCTTTAAAAAGTATGCTATGGGGGTTTTAACATGATCTCTCAAAATATATGTCTATTTTAAAATAAATCTTTATTGTTAATTTATTAATTTGTTATGTATGCCGCGTATATAAATTTTTATAAGTGTTATAAATATTATACTTCATTTCTTCAACACAATACCTACTTTTTTTGATCATTTTTTTTTTATAGAATATATTAATTTAAATAGTACAAAAAATAATTAATTAAGTGCGTAGAGTATGAAAATATTGAATTTGTATGGAGAAAGCTGTTTATTTTTTTTTTTTTTTACAGGTTTCGCAACTAAACAGGAAATAATTCCACGGGACTTTTCATCACCTTGTGCTATGTACGTCAATAACTAATTGATAAATCATTAATTTATTATTTTATTTAAAAATTATCAGTATAAAAAGACCCCTTAATTTTTTATTTTAATTTATTTATAATTTTTAATAGATGGAAAAATCAAAGTATAATAGCTAGACAATCAAATTATGAGTAGTCTCTAGGTATCTATAATTTTTGTAATTAATTATTTATTTTATAGAGAAAAAAAAATTAAATGCAAAATTAAACTCCAGGTTTGGAAAATTATTATAATTTTGTCTAATGAATTTTTCAAATTTAAATTAAACCTTTGATCTTTAAAAGTTGCTGAATATTTAAGGCGTTATTATAAAATCGAATTTAAATATATCGAGTAGGAACTAAAAATTAACATGCGCATTAACGCGCATCATTGACCTAGTTACTACTTTTTAAATAAATGTATTCACTATATATTTTCTAGTTATTGAATTCGTTTCTTTTTTTTTTACTTGAAAATTCCCGCCAATTGACGAAGTGAATTTTATTTTTAAATTGAATTCGAAAATTATTTACTTTAGTTTATTTGAATTTCCCGGTAATAAATATTTTTATTTTTATTCAAATTTAAAGTAGGAATTAATATTATTATACAAAATATAAATATATAAATTGACAAAATGATAAAAAAGCAATTAGATTTTCTCTCGTCTATGATAAATTTTTCTTTGTTACAAAAGGGGTCTGAAAATAAAAAAAAGTCCAGGAAAGAATAAAATTGTTTGTCATTTAAATAAATATTTAAATTTAATTATCAAGGTGGTGAAAAAAAAAATAATTGTTACAGAATATCATAGCGATTGTAAAATTTTTCATGTATTTGTTTATTGATTGTTAATTATTTTTATCATTGTTAAAAATATATTTATTTATGTTAATCGGTACTCTGAATTAATAATTGTAAATAAATATTAATTTATGAGTGATAAATTTAAAATTATAAACAGGAATCATTTTAACCCATCTATTTATTATTTTTTTTTTTTATCTAAACCGAACGTTTTTTTTTTTAAATCTATTTTATAAATGATTTTTGAAAATATATATTTTATTTCGTTATAAGTTATAGCGAATTTTATTCTTTACTAAACTTGTAAGCGTTAAATTAGATAATTGTAAAAAAAAAAAAAAAACAAAAAAAACTGTTATTTAGAAAAGTAAGTCGATAAAAAAAAATTTTAAATAATAAAATATACGAAGTAATTAATTATTTATTAAAACTATTAATATATATATATATATAAATAATGGTGTTAAGTATATATTTATATGCATTAATTCATTTCCCTCCATAATTTAAAATAAGGAAATTAAAAAAAAATATATATATGGTTTGACCTAGTGAACTTTTTAAATTTGAATTTTGATTAATTTAAATTTTAGTAAAATATCCTACACTATAGATTTAATTTAAGGACATTGTTAGGCAGTGCACGCCACTTTTTAAAAAATTTTATCAATCAATTAAAAAAAAAATTAAAGCATTTTTTTTTCTGAAACGAGAAAAAAACTTCTTGGGAGAAAAGATATACATGTGGAAGGGGAAAGTAACCGATGCCACGAGATCGAGCCCAGCCGCTGTCGTGTCCCTGGTAAGATATATATATATATATATATGTTTATATTGTTATCCATGAACAGTAAACCGAATAAGCAACAACTAAACGTGGGACAACGATATAATAGACTTGGTTTTTCAAAGCTATTCAAATTCATCAAAGATATTCACTTATGTTAAAAATTGAAGGAAAAGAAATATTTTTAGTGGATTTCTGCAAGAATGTAACTTTGTGAGAAATAATCGTATCGAGATTTGAAAAAAATGCATTTTATAGTTTGACATGAAATCAAAATTTTGCAAAACAAAGGAAACATCAGATTTTGTACACGGAGGAAAATGTCACTCAAAATTAAATAGTAATTACAACCACAACCAAAAATTTGCTATCAAATAAAAAATTATAATCCAGAAAAAAAACTGCGATGACTTGGAGAAAATTAATTTTTTATTTCAATTATTACTCTTTAGATTGTAATTTTTACTTATCATAATAATTACAATCCTAAGTAGAGATAATTACTTAAAAAATTTCAAAATCGCTCACAAGTTTAATAATTTCTATTTTGCTAGATGGCAGTTTTGTCGAAACTATACCACGTGGACCGACTTAGACGTTCAAAATCAGTGTCGAGCATCAGCTTGAAATTGCACCTGTCCCTTCTTTTGTCATTCATCTGTCACCGTACGAAACTTGACCTTCTTGACATAGGTCACTTCAGGGCCGTCAGCCATAAAAAAAAACCTTCTAAATTGACGTTCGTCAAAATAAATTAATATCTCGGCTTAAATTTACTGCAGTATTAAATAAAATCAAAATTAGTAATTCAAAAAAATCAAAATGAACCCAATAAATTTAAATAATTTGAGTAATGATGAGCTAACCAAAATATTAGATTCATTTGATACCATTATCACTGATTGTGATGGTAAGTTTTTATATATTTACATTTATATTAATCGTTTACTTGATACTTGACTTTTTAATTAAATCGTTAATTTAAAAAATTTTTAAGTGATGTCATTTTTTAAAAATAATTATTTTAATTGTAGGAGTACTTTGGCATGACAATACTCCGATCGCCGGAGCTGCTGAGGTTATGAGCGCCTTTGATAGGCTAGGAAAAAAAGTATTTTACATAACAAACAATAGTACTAAGTCATGCGAAGAATTTATTGAAAAATTTCACAGTTTAAATTTTCCCGCAAATGATGAAAATATTTTATGCACTTCATATTTGGTCGCAAAGTATCTAAAGGATAAAAACTTTAAAAAAAAGGTTTACATGATTGGATCTTCAGGTTAAAAATATATTTTTTTTTATCATCTTGAAGTTAACAGACAATTCAAATGATACTGAAATTAGCTGATGTCTAAATGTTTGAAAAAATTGCACATAATTTTTTAAATTTTCTACATGCGCATATTTTTAGTTTTTTTACTTGATTTTTTGACAAAAGATTTGAAAATTATAAATTGTCAGCTAACTTCAGTATCATTTTCTTGATTGTCAATCATTAAATTAATTAAGCATTTATTAATTAGAAATATATATATGTATGTTTTTTTTTTATTAGGAATCGCTAAAGAACTTGACAAAGTCGGTATCCCACATGTTGGATTAGGTAGAGATCCAATAACATCAGATGACGTATCATTACTACTTAGTTACTTTAAACCAGACTCAGAAGTTGGTGCTGTCGTTGTAGGATTCGATTTACATTTTAATTATCTTAAACTTTTAAAAGCCGCGAGTTTTTTAAATAACAAAGATGTCGAGTTTATTGCAACCAATACTGATGAACAATTTCCTGGAGATAATAATATAATAATACCAGGTACTTATTTTATATTTTATTTATAGGAAACAGAGTGGCCATAAACTGAAAATGTCGGGAATCATCAAGGAATTTAATGCATGGAAATGTCTGGGAATTTAATTGCGACAGTTCAAAATTTAAAAACTTAACTGTAAAAACCGGGAAATATCAGAGAATTTTAAAATCATTTTTATGTGGCCATCCTGTACTAATAATTATTAATAAAAATAATACAAATAATTTAAATGATTAATCAGGTACTGGAAGTCTTGTAAAATGTGTTGAGACTTGTTCGGAACGTAAAGCAACAGTTATGGGAAAACCATCGACTTACATATCAGAGATGTTGCATAAAAATTATAAAATAAATCCCGAACGCACACTGATGATTGGTGATCGTGCTAACACCGACATTTTACTTGGAAAACGATGCAATTACAAGACTCTGCTGGTATTGACCGGCGTAAGTACTGCCGAGCAAGTGGAAAAATGGAAAAAATCAAGCGACCCATACGACCACGAGTTGGTACCGACTTACTACTCAAATTCAATCGCTGATTTACTTCCTTCTTTGGAAAAAAAATTTAAAAATTAATTAAAGTAAAAGACCTAGTATCTGATCAGGGAACTAGTACCCGATCACTCGAAATATTTGTATATTCATTTAGTAAAACCCAGTAAATACAGGTATAAAAATACATGAGTAATCAGGTACTAGTCACCTGATTGAGTACTAGGTCTACCTTATTAAATATTAACAATAGTTAATTTAAATCGATCGAATAAATTTAAAATTTCAAGTATAATTTTTTTTTGCTACTCCATTAATTTAAATAATCGCAAATTTTGTGATTAATGTTCAATGCAAAGTACAAACTTGAATAAATACAAATTATTTATGAAATATAATATCAATTTAATTTAATTATTCGTTATACATTCCGTCGACGAGGAAATCCATGCGACGATAGTGCCGCTTCTCCCAACAGTCACAATAATTATTATAAATAAACATCATAATAACAATAACAATTGGTAATAAAAATATTGTTGCAACAATAGGTAATATATAATTTAATTTATTTGATGATTTTAATGGCTGAGTTATTATTTTCTCATCATCCTCGAGATCATCGACTGTCGTTACTGTTGGCTTCGCTTTCAGCTTTTTTATATTTACTGTCATATTGTCATGTTTGTTTACTTTATCACTTAAAATATAAGTATTGTTTAAACTGGAAGAATTTACAGAGCTTTCAACTCCTTTTCGCGCGACAATTGTCTTGCTAATTACTCCTTTACGTGGCTTTATGTTACGTTGCTCAATAAGTGATTTATTGGTATTACTGATATTTGAATTATCTAAAGTGTATGATGTATTGTCAACAGTAATTCCTTCAGCGATTGTAAATTTCTTAGGATATTTAGTTTTCATCAGACTTTTTTGTATCTACAAAAAAAAAATTGTTACTTAATTTGGTATAATTAATTTATTAATTAACTAAATTTTAATTAATTACTGATTCTGATGAATTTTTATTGGAGGTTATAACCAGTTCTGTACACAGAATCAATACAAAACATATTTTATAATACATTTTTTTAATAAATTTATTGAGTATTTGATGGCGAGTATTTTAGAAATTTATTGTGGAGAAACTTAAAAAAATAAAATAAATAAAAAAATTTTATTAAATGTTAAATCACGTAAGCATCTACATGGTAGAGCATAACTGAGTATTGGAAACTGAAACTCAGTGAAAGTTTAGTCTATTTAATTTCTAGTGTTTTTTTTTTTATTAGAAAAAAAAATCAATTTTATTGATTGGTTGGTTTCAAATTCCCGCCAAATTTCTTCCCTGCGCACTAGATCCCACAAATGCGCGCGCATTGTCTGTTCTCGCGGTATTTTTTTATAGATCATTTAAAATGCAACTGATCTAAGTAAGTAAGTAAATTTTTATTTTGACAAACAAGACACAATCCTCATTACAAAATATGAGAAAACTATCACGAGAATAATTAGAAAAGGAAAAACAGAAATACAATTATGCAAAGGAGTGATTTGGAGATATATACGGACAATTATGTCGTTAATTTGAAGTGCTTTTATACAGTAATGTCTTTCAAAAAGTAAATTGTCTGTTTTCGCGATATTTTGGTATCGATAATTCAAAATAAAATTGCACTGATCTAAGAACTAAATGACTTTATAATTTTTTTGAAAGTAAAAAAAAAAAATTATGCCGATTATTATTTTTCTATCAATAAATTTAATTCAACATTACGGTAATTATAGTATAAATAACTATGACATTGTTCTACATTCAGTCATAAATAAATAATTATCATCGGGTGCATTCCATAGCATTATTTTATTATTTTTCATTCAAGTAATCGATCGTTTCAGGATGCGCGCGCGTTATCCGAGATGTGGGTGGAATATAATTCCAGTCGACGTATTGATAGAACCCCAATTGAAGGATATTCTTGTACAAGTATTAAAAAAAAGCTCATTATTTTTATACAATAAATTTATTTATATTAAAAAAAACGTATAATCATAAATCTGATGGATTTATATTATTAATTGGTTGCAATTAAAAGCTCAGAGAAATGATCTCGATATTTTTAAAAACACGTGAGTAGTAAATATTTGTTTTATCACCGTGATAATGATGAAAAGAAACCGTAAAATAAATAAATAAATTTTGACACGATTGATAAATAAAAATAAATAATTATTTAAAAATAATGACACGAGAATGCTACTTATTTACATTGGATTCAAATAATTATCCAGCGACTAGAGCTTATTTAAATAAATTAACTAAAAGATAGACGTAATTATTCAAAGTGTTCAGGTAAAAATATTGATAAATTAATTTGTAATCTTTTGTAATCATAAATTAATATATTCCAGATGAGTAATCACTCACGAACTCTAAGTTTATTAAGTGTAATGGCCTTATCTATAATAAATATAATCTTGACATTTTTTCTACTTCAATCACGGACCTGCGACCCAAATGAAATCCCCGAGGAATTAAAATATGAGGCTGTGACTACGTGGGGCGTCGAGTCACAGCCAGAAGACAACCATTCAACCCAGTGCCTACCCCCGTATTTTAAATCCACTATTAATTTAATCAACAACACTGACAACACTATTCTAAATTTAGATATACGCTTCGGTAGATACGACAATCGTCGTCAGTTTAAAACATTCGATTCAGTATTAATTGGAACGCGATTCGCGGAATTGTCGCGTGCGAACGCAGTCTGTCTGGCGACCCAGACATCCTTGGAGAAGCTGCACTCTCTGGTCCAGGTGGCTCACCATTGGACAGGTTCTATTTCCGTGGCTTTGTACACTGCCGGTGATGAAGAATTCGAGGCTCTTCAAAAATATATAACGTATCTGCGTAAATGTTACACGCCAGTACTTGAGCGGATTAATTTTTCTCTGGCAATCCCTAGGAGTAAATTACCCGTCAAGCAGCCCCGGAGCTACGAACCACCGATGGGCTATGGGTGCTCGCGACCGGAAGCAACACTCAATGATCTAGTTAGTAAACTGTCTAAGGAACATAATAATTGGCGTGTCCGCAATGTCTATCCGCAGAACCATATGAGAAACTTGGCACGGAAGAATTGTCAAACTGATTGGGTTTTTCTTACTGACATTGATATTATACCCAGTATTGGACTTGCTAATTCACTTAATATATTTTTACGTGATACTGAACGCTGTGATAAGTGTGCTTACGTTATTCCTACATATGAAATAGACACGCGAGTTAGATTTCCAGCAAACAAAAGTGAATTGGTAAGACTTGCGCGTAAAGGTCTTGCTAGACCATTTCATTGGAAGGTTTTTATTCATAATCAGTATGCTACTAATTTTACCAGGTGAATTTTTGTTAAGTGATCACTTATTGTAAAGTAGAAGGTAATTGATGATGATAATGATAAATTAATTGTTTCAGGTGGGTATTGGATGTGGCGCCAGAGTCAAAACAATTTAAAAATGTAGTCAGTGGGAAAGCATACATAAGTCATAATGTAACTGATTTTGAATTTCTTTATGAACCTTTTTATGTTGCTAAAGATATTGTACCACCGCATGACGAAAGATTTATGGGCTATGGATACACTCGTAATACACAAGTAATTATTATTGTCATTTTAGTAAATTTTATTGATAATTTACATTTGTCTTCAAGTATGAATTTTAAATTATCTATTTGAAATTTTTGGGCGGCATTTAAAATTTTTTTTTTTAAATTTACTTTTTCTTATTATTGTCAAATGACATTTTATATTTCAGCAAATAGATTTATTACATTTAATTACATGATACTGAAGTTAACAGACGGTTAATAAATTTTGAATTTTTTTTCCAACAATTTAATTTTAAAAAAAAGAGAAAATAAAAATATGCACATGTAAAGAATTAAAAAAACTATAGGTGCAATTTTTTGAAATATATTTTTTTTTTCATAATTTATCGTTTAAAAAAAAATTCAAAAATTATTAGACGTCTGCTAACTCCAGTATCATAATTATTTGTTGAAAAAAAAAATCTAAAAATTACTACCTGTGTGTTAACTTCAGGATCATTTAATTACTGCCGTAGGTTTATGAAATGTTTATTGCTGGCTATCAATTCAAAGTCCTGTCGCCAGTATTTACAATTCACTGGGGTTTGCAGACAAGAAAAAGCCGCTCAGTGTGGCGTGAAAGACAGAATATCATCAACAGACGACAGTTCGAACAATTTAAGAAAGAAATTTATACAAAATATATGCACAATACGTTGGGATTGATCAATACATTTTACTAAATAAAGATAAATCATATAAATATATAAAATATAAATATATATATATATATTATTATATAAATATATTCGTGATATTTAATATGGAATTTTTAATACCTGATGTTTAGTCATATTCTAAAAATAAAATTAATAACAACATTAATGTCAGGAATTATTTACCTCCTCTGAATGCCATTTTGATTAGAACCAGACTTTATTTTATTTTTCCAAAGATAACTACTGATAAGAATGAGTTGAACTCTAGGTTACTTCAATCCATTTAGTTTGATAGTCAGTACTCATTAAAATTAAATTAATTCCAATAAATTATTGAAGATGAGTAAAAATAAATTGAATATTGAAAAAATAAACTCACTGTCTAAAATTGAATTTAATAAAATATTTGAGAATATTATCGAACATTATCCAGTAGCGAGTGATGTAATTGCAGAAAAAAGGCCTTTTGCTGATGGCAGTCAATTGGAAAATTTGTTTTTCCATTTCATAGATCAACTCGATACTAAGGGTAATTTAATTTTAATTTTATTGATGAATTTTAAACTAAATAATTTTTTTATTTAAGTAGAAAAAAAAATTATTTTAAAAAAACATCCAGAATTAACGGGTGAGATGTACAATAAAAAAATTCTGACAGCTGAGTCTGAAAACGAGCAAGCGATTGCTGGAATAAATCAGATGACGGAGGAAGAAAAAAAATTATTTAATAATTTAAATGGATTGTAAGTAAAGTAAATTAAAAATTATTTATTTATGCAGAGAATTATTTTTTTTTTTTAGGTATAAAAAAAAATTTATGTACCCATTCGTTATTTGTGTGCGAGAACACACAATTGCTTCGATAATTTCAGGTATTGAAAGACGATTAGAAAATTCGCTGGAAGTTGAATTAGACATCGCGATTGGAGAAGTCAAAAAAATAAGCAAGTTACGTTTGAGAGATTTAATTGACATTTAATTAATTAATTTCAATTAATTATTTTAAAGATTTATTTTTTATGTAATGCGGAGAAATACATTACCAACTTATTAATTATTATTATTAAATTACAATAACCGGAGTTTTTTTTCCACAACTGCATGGGGCTGGAGCATTTGCTCTCTGAATTCTGATGGGTTCAGTACGTCTTCAAATCTAAATAATAATTATAATTATAATTTATTAATCAGTTTTATATATGATGAAAATAAAATAAATATCTTACCCAATTTCTTCGTCACGTCCCAACAAAACATCGCGCATTATATTTGATGATGGCAAAAACGGATGCCGGCCAACTTGATCAGCAGCTTTCAGCTCCATTGCTAAACGTATTGGTGCATGTAGACCTTGGACATTTCTCATCAAATTCATTTCACGTTGCAGGCGAGTTTGATGAAACTGGTTTTAAAAATTTACAATTAATCTTGCATTTATTTAAATACACATTTTTTAATTTTTACTCCAAGGCAAAAGACCCAGTATCCAATCAGGAAACTAGTACTCGATCACTTGATGTATTCGTATATTTAAACTTAGTAAAAATAAGTAAATATAAATATAAAAATACATGAGTGATCGGGTACGCGTTCCCAGACCGGGATTACTTACAATTATTTAAAAATTTGAAAAAATTGCCAATTATCAGCCACATTTACACTCATTAATTTTTATTACAAGTCCGCCTGCGAGTGAAATTACCTTAATATTTAAAGAATGATAAAAAATCTTACGTTACGTTCTGACGCTTCAAGAGGATGATTAAATCCAAGATTTTGACGTGGGTTAACTAAACTATAATTTAAAAAAAAAAACAATTAATATCGAAAGAGTAAAATTCAAATGTTCAAAGTAAAAATTAATTGATAATTGATACCCATGAATCATTGGGTCCGGTGCACCATATGCGCCTGTTGGCATATCGAAACTCTCACCCACGGGTCCACTGGATTCACGTGATGCCAAATTGAAACTCTAAACAATTAAAATTATTTAATTACTGCAATAATAATAAATTTTATATTCTAACCTATAAATATGTTTTTTTTTTTTTTTTAAATAGTGGATACGAGATACATTGAAATTAATTAATATTCGAAACTGACTTACCATTTTTATTTTGTTTTCTTCAACAATTATTTAATTAATTGGTAATTAATTTATTTCTTGTACTTTTAATAGGAATGACAATTAAAATTGTAAACGACACAATCAGCGATGATGATGCCAATTTTCAAATCATTGAGGAGAGTTTACATATAAAAAATTTACTTACCCCCAGAGGTCGCACTATGAGTAGATAATGCCATCACGCGGGAGACTGACTGGTTTCTGCGCACGCGTATGTCCATTTTGTCTCTACTGCGCAAGTCGTTCCAACCGTTTCCACAACTGCGCAAATCTTCTGCGTCAAACTTCACTTAGACGCCGTTGCTTTACCTCGGGGATTATCTACGTCGTGATTACATAAATAAATTCGCTGTTTTTCTGTTCAAATAAATTAAAATTCGTGTCTTTAAATATTCTTTACTACCTAACGAACATTTCGTGATAATAATTTTATCGGTACGTAAAATATAAATAATAGAAACAACTAATTAAATTGTGGCGACTTTTTCATTGTTCGGTTACCGGCGTTCGTCGTCATTCGTTTTATTGATTTAAAATCCGTGGTACTGAAGTTAGACAACGTCTAATAATTTTTGAATTCTTTTTAAAAACGATACAGTAAAAAAAAAAAAATATTTAAAAAACTTACGCCTATAGTTTTTTTTTTTATTTTCTACGAGTGCATATTTTTAGTTTTTTTTTTTTTTTTATATTTTATTTTTAAAAAAAAATCCGAAAATTGTTAATTGTCTGCAAACTTCAGGATCATGTTAACTTCAAGATCATTAAAATTAATACAAATGACTTTTATTAATTAATATTAATATATTAGTTTTTAAAAAGTATTAGTGAGTGTTTGTGTATAAATGTGATTTTTTTTTACCGAAGTATTGGAGTGAAAGTGTTTTTTTAAACTTTTTATGTCGCGATTGTGAAAAAATTTAAAAATAGAATTTAGTTTTTTTTTTTTTAAATTACAAATTGTGGTTCATAAATAATGGAGTGATTATCAGTGTTTGTGTGAATAATTTTAATTAGTATATTTTAAATGAACAACTATTAAATTATTCAAATTTCGTTTCCGGATCGAGAAAAATTAATTCATCGTGTGTCTAAAATGTAAGTTTTTATTTTTTTTAATAATTCCTTATTTATTTTTTATGTCAAAAAAGAAATTTAAAACAAAATTTTACGCGCCAAAAATGTTTTATTTTAAATAAAACAACTTTAATAAGATTTGAAAATAAATGGCGATTAATTTATGAAAAAAAAAAAATCATACGATTCACCTAAAGTTTGATTTTTTAAACAATTAATTTTAAGGTGACTTTGCGTTTTTTAATTTTCTAAAAGTTGTTTTTAACGCCACTACACAAGATGGTGAAAACCAATTTTCTTACCTTGAAAATATTTTTTTTCCATTTATTATCAGCAAGGATCAAATTGGGGTTCAGGAAAAAAAATTATTTACAACAAAATCATTATTATTATTATTTTTTAACATTTATTTTTGCTTAAACATATCCGAGCTTTTTAAATTTTTGACTCAGTAATAAAGACAGGAGTAAAAATAATTACTAAATACAAAACCACTTTAAGATGTAATAATTTGTTTTATTTATATGTTAGATCAATTCTTGAAATATTTACAAACTTATTTACTTAATAATAGTTACCGTAAATATTACAAAAAAAAAAATAGAAATATGTTTTCATAATTTTTTTTTGTAAATAATTATAACGCTTATTTGTAAGTATATTACAATAACATATATATTTATAACAATGTCTTTCATATATATAAATTTTCTTCGTTAAAATATCTATAGTAACTATAATTATTATAGAGAGATAATAATAATAATAATAATAATTAATAGAGTACAAGTACACAAATCTCTCTCGCACCGGTTAATTAATTTTATATTTCTATAATTAAAGAATATATAAAAACTTCGCTTGCTGATGCAAAGAGTTTTAATAATAATAATCATCAGTGAGTATTAAATTAAAAATATTATAAACAAACTTAAAAAAATTTATCACTCATGATTCCATTCACTCGATTCACTCAGTCCATAGCTTAGGAGAGACTCAGTAAATAAAAAAAAAAAAAACAAGTCGACGGATTGGTGCTAAAGTAATGATCCTGATTGTTTTTATATTTAAATTTAAATCATCACTTCAGGACTTAAGTCGTACATAAAAAACTAATTAATGTACGACCCCCGTCGTAAATGAATTTTAAAAAAATAAAATGAATATTTAAATTTATAAATTTAAAATGAATCGGAAGACATCAATAGACATCATCATCAGTCATTGAGATGCATAAACGAAGTCATTTGTTGTCTTGGTCACTGACCTTCGCTGTCACTGTCGCTTTTGTCTGAAATAAAAATTATGAATCTTATGCGGAAATTCATATAAATTCGTAAAAGCTATTTGAAGCTCACCTTTTTTCCCAGGATACGCGTGACGTTTCAGTCTATCGTAAAGATCATCCTTGGTACCGTAAATGCTGGCATTTGAACGAGCTAAGCTGTTCATTTTACCTCCATTGTGTAGACTCTCTGTAAAAAAATTAGTTAAATCCAAGCTTCCATGACAAACTACCGCGTAAATTTAAAAAAAAAATAAATAGACTGCTACCTTTCATGTAAGTCTCATTGTAAAAATTGGGCATCTCCCAGCCGTCTTCCTCGTCATCATAATAATGAGCATACGTGCTATGATGCGAGGGCGCAATTGATTCAGCATAAGGCGTCGGTGCTCCGTAATAAAAGTTAACTTGCGATCCGTTTTGATCTGTTGCCGGTGTTATCATTTTCTTGGGCTCGCGTTTCCTACTTGCGCGGACGCAAATCATCCATACCAGGAGCACGATGAAAATAATAAGTATAATACCTCCAGAAACACCCCCAATAATGTAGAAGAATTCTGATTTTTCGGTGCAGTGTTTGCCAGTGAAGCTACCGCTGCATCTACAAGAAGGCTGCCCACGACTGTCTTTCATGCAGACTCCTTCGTTGTCGCAGTAGCCTGTGCAGACGTCAGTACAAACAGACCCAGTGCCATTGTACCCAGGTTTGCACTCGCATTTGAATTCGCTGGTCTCTGGTATCAGCAGACAGTAAGCATTGGCATCGCAGTGCATTTCTTCTCCACTCATTTCACATGGATTAGTACATTCGGCTTTGCTGGTACCACCTGGTCCTTTGGTGCTGGTGTTGGGAGGACAAGGTATACAGAAGGTTTGCTGTGGTTCTGATTGATAAGTGCCCTTCTTGCACTGTATGCACTCATTCAATGTGCCATTGAGATGGGTACCGGGTTCACAAACAGGCAGTGAACATTCTTCAACAGCTGCTGATCCCATATTGGGTGTAGTTCTGCCTAGCGGACAGGCTTGGCAAGCAGCCTGTACTCCCTGGGTTCGATAAGTACCTCGTGGACAAGGCTCACATTTACCTTCGACTGCCAACTGTTGTCCTGATCCACACTCATCGCGACACTCTTCATGAGACACTGCCTCGGCAGTTCTCGTAGTTTTACCGAGTCCGCAAAGAAGACATGAAAAACTTCCTTCATTCGGTTGGTAAAATCCGTGACCGCAGCTACGACACAGTCCAGCTGCGTCGTCGTAATATTTACCAGCTGGACAACGTTCCTTACAATCGGCCGCGCTTCGTGCTCCTGGTCCTATTGTAACGCTGGACCTTCCGGCTATCACTGGACAGCTGCTACATTTAAGCTGACCTGATTCACTTTGATAAGTTCCAACTGGACATGACACACATTTATTTGTTGACTCGTCGTAGTAACTTCCCACCGCGCATGGAACTGTTAGTGTTCATAAAATTAATTTATTAATTAGCTAATTATTTTTTAAAACTAAAAATTAATTTTATAAATAATTACCGCAGTCAGGTGCCATGACGACTTGTCCAACGGGACAAGCATAGTCGGATTCCAGTAACAGTGACGCTGGATCTGGTACAGTATTGGGTAAAATATCGTTTACGTCAAATTGATCTTCCTCGAGAATTAATTTTTCAAGTAGACTGTGTACCGTTGCTCGTTCATTCGAGTTTGTGTTTTGAATCGGATCACTGTGAAAATAATTTATCTTTTATTATTATACGGTATTAATATTTATGATAAAGCTCTTGCATCATAAAACATAATTTATTAATTATTAATGCTATTGCTATGTACAGCCGTTATGCGTTGGCGCCGTTAAAAACAAGCCACCATATTGTTATCTCCTTCCTGTCTAATTAATCTTATATGACATTTATGTTAATTACAATGTATATTTTAATTTATGTTGTTCCTAAAATATATATATAAGTAGAAAGAGTAAATTAGGCCATAAAAAAAAATTCAAAGTATTAAAGCTCAACTTTTTTTGAGTCACCAAATGAGTACATGGTGTCAAAATTTTTCACAGTATACCCAGCGATGAAAAAAAAAATTAAAAAAAATTCGAAGGACTGATTGGAAATTTGAAATTTTTTTTTATAAATTTTTAGTGGCCCAGATTACCCTTTAGTGTCCATACTGCCCCGTTGTATTTAAAAAAAATTTTTGGCCTATTTTACCCTTTCTCGTCCCTATACAATTTTAAAAATTATTAAGTTAGTAAACGTGCAAATAAACGTTCCGATAATTTGAGGGACTTATTTTAAAATTTTAATTGACTTGTGTATTATTGTGTAATCGGTAGATGAGTGAGTTGTTTTTTTTTCTAATTCGCGCAGCAAATTGTCTTACTTTATTGCAGGGAATGCAATCTCCACTTGATAGGTATCACTTCCTTGACGAGCGTGTCTCGTTCTGAGTAAAACAATTAATATTTATAATAGTAATAACAGTAAAAAATTATTTAGCTCTATTTAAGGTCTTAAAATAGGTGAAAAAAATAATAACAACTATGAAATGTATGAAGAAACTTACGGTTCAGCTGGTACGGCTGCTGAAATCGTGTAAATTCCTCCGTCGTCATCAGTAGTTTCGCGGGCAACACGTGCTCTGTGGTCACACTGGACGTCGATGTCCAAGTTCTTACATTCCCGGGTGCCTAAAAAAGATTATTGAGTTTTAATATATCTTTTTTTGGTATAAATTAATTCAAATTACCTTCTAGAGAGTAAGAACAGAAATTCCAATCTCTGTTCAGTGCGTTGACAGCATTTCGGACTTTCTGTTTAAGGACACCTTGACCCGCTTCATTACACAGCACCGATGTAGGGAAATTCATTTTTATTCTGAAGACTCTCTGTGCTGGAGTTGCTGCCGTACAAGCGGGATAAACAACTGGCAAACTAGGATCATTGGTAGGGCGCCAGAATCCTTCGGCGCCGCATGTGTAGAATTTAGGAACTTCCTGAGAAAATCTAAGACCTGAATTACAAGATATTTCGCAGACTTTGAATTGCCCTCCTGAGCCCCAGTCCTTGCACAGTTGCGTTCCTCCAATGGGATCTGCAAGTTCTGGACAAAAGTCCGAGAGAACATAAACCTTGAAGTTGCAGCTGGCTGAGTTGCCGGCTTGGTCGTAAGCAACATAACTGATGTCATAAGTTCCCCATAGTAGAGTCTGTCCAGATCGATGCCCACTTTTTTCTTGTACCTTGACCACTCCAACATTGTCTGAAAAATGAGGCTCATCCCAATTAACAATTGACGATCCATTTTTGGCAATGACCCACAAGTCTCCAGGACAATGTTCAACTTTTGGTGGAATTTTGTCTGCTTCAAGTTGTTGGCATTTAGAACCTCCGTAGCCAGGTGGGCAGATTCGTTGTCCGCAGTGTGAAGGAACAACTCTCTCGACACCTCCAACAGTCTCGTCGTAACCTGCCCAGGTCAATACGAGACCTGGATACAAAACCGGCTCAGTTCGGCAATCACGTACTTGCTTCTGAATTTCGTTGGTCACGTGCAGTGCTCGAGACCATACTTGTATTTTGGTCAAATGTCCCTGGAATCCAGATTCAGTGTAGCCCTTTGTATTTTCTCCTTGTGGTTTTCCTAAAACTGTCCAAGCATAAGGTGGTATGCTTCTTCCACTACCGTATCCTTCTGTTTTACTGGCAATCAATCCTTCTGTTATCAGAATTAATTCACCGCCATTATCTCCATTCCAAACTACTGCTACATGATGCCACTGTCCGTCGTTCATGGTAGCGTATTCTCTAAACGGCAAATAAACATCCTGAAGATCATGGAACAAAGAAACCTGGACTCCATTGCTGTGAGCTTGAATCATCGCACGTCGATTTGTCGGCACATGAGGTGACGAAACACTGTACAATGTGAAAAATATTCCCGCTTCATCTTTCTGAGTAAATTGCACCCACATTGCGACGGTTAAACTCTTCTGCGCACCTGTGAAGAATGGTATCACTTGTGCAGCGCTACTTCTCGTTGGATCAGTAAAGTACAGATCATAGTCAACTTGTATGGATTTTCTGCAATCGTCACCAGTTAAATTAAATGGACATTGACAGAAGAATTTTCCGGTCAAATCAATACACGTGGCAGAAGGCGGGCATGAATTTTCTTTACAGTCAATAATGTCATCTTCACAAGTCTTTCCTGTGTAGCCCGGTGGACAGACACACATGAATCCAGGTCCATTGTCAATGCAAGTAGCACCATTTTTACAAGCACCCGCTTGACAAGCATCATACTCATACTGACAACCGATTCCTGTATAATCATCTGGGCATGTGCAGTTTAAGCCTGATCCAAAGTCTTGGCATTTTCCCATGTGCATACATGGATTGCCGATGCATCTTTCTGGAGCTGTTTCACATTGCTTGCCATCAGTGCCTGAAGGACACACACAGAAGTAATCGAGGAACAAATCGACGCACATTGCGTCATTTTGACATGGTCTGTTTAGACACATTCCTACATCTTGCTCGCATGTGTTGCCAGTCCATCCTTCAGGACAAACACATTTGTAGCCACCTACTTCGTCGCGACACGTAGCACCATTTAGACAAGGATTCGAAGCACAGTCATCAATATTAACTTCGCAAATTTCACCCGTGTATCCCTCGCGACAGTGACACAGGAATTTATTGTCCAAGTCAACGCAACGATCTGTACCCACTGGATTACAAGGATCGCTTAAGCATTCATCGATCTCAGCTTCACATTGTAAACCGACAAAACCGGGCCTGCATTGGCAAACGAAACCGTCAAGTTCATCAATGCAAGTAGCACCGTTTTGACACGGTTCTGAGGCGCAATCATCAATAGTGTGTTGGCACTGCTGACCCGTGTAACCCGGTTCACAAGTACAAGTATACCCACCAATCTGATCAAGACACTGGCCATTATTCTTACAAGGTTTACTTGCGCACTCATTGATATTTGTTTCGCAAGCGGCGCCTGTCCATCCGGGATGACAATTGCATTCATGATGAAACAGTTTGTCGATACAAATTCCATTTAAGCATGGGTTGCCTGAACACAAATCGATTTTCTCATGACAACGTTTACCCGTAAATCCTGGTGGGCAGTCACACGTAAAATCGGCAACTAAATCCGTACAGTTGGCGCCCAATAAACAAGGTCGTTCTGCACAGTCATCAGTGTTTATTTCACAACTCTGGCCCTCCCAACCGGGTAAGCAATCGCACTTATAACGACCTTGCTGTAATGCCACACAGGTTGCACCATTGTTACACGGATTTCCGGCTGCAGTGCATGGATTTATCGTTATGTCACAGTCAACACCAGTGTATCCGGATCTGCATAAACACGTGTAATTATTAAATCCTGGTTCGTCTTTGCACATAGCACGCTCTGGGCAAGTATCATTAGCGCAATCAGATTTCTCTTCCTGGCAATTAATACCCGAATAGCCGACGGCACACTGGCATCGATATCCCTGGGGTAAATCGATACAAGTTGCTCCGTTGTAACAAGGCTGTGATGCGCATTCATCGATGTCTATTTCACAACGTCTTCCGGAAAATCCAGCCGGACAGAAGCATTGGACACCATGACCCATTGGTAAACATAGTCCGCCATGTTTACAAACCGACTCAGTACAAGTTACTGGTTTACATGCTTCGCGACCTGTCGCTCCTGGCTTATCAGTGTACATGTCCGTAGGACACTCCATGCAAGTGGTAGCACCATGTTGAGCTTGATAGAAATTTTTAGGACACTGTGCACAAGGCGCAAGACCTGTATCTGAATACATACCAGGTGCACATTTAGGTCGACAGCGATCACGTCCTGGTGCTGCTGGTTGGTATGTAAATGTACCTGCTGGACAAGTTTGACAGTCTTTGTAACCACCAATTGGTGGTTCACCAGTGTAACTATTTCTTGGACACTCTAGACAAGGTACTAGACCAGTAGGTGAATATGTTCCGTATCCACAGACTGGTACGCAGTCGTCAATACTTTTAGAGCCTTGTTCTTTGGTGTAAGTACCAAATGGACAGCGTAAACATGAACCCTGACGGTCGCTATTTTGATAAAATCCTTTCGGACAGGATGTACACATCTTTTGTTTTTCACCTGCGAAAGTTCCTGCAGGACAATGAAGACATCTTGGTACATCTGCAGTATCCATATTAAGAACTTCACCGATGCTGCAAGTAAAGCCGCGTGAAATTGATGATTTGAGAGCACGAAGTGGTGGACATTGGTTGCCTATAGAAGAGACATTCAGCAGCGGTTCTATTACTGCACTGGCATGTGGCACAGACAGATCAAAGATCAAGTTTAATGTTGATCCACACAAATCGTACAGCTGCGGCTGACGTACTGCTGGTACAATTACCAAGACAAAGTCCATCTTCAAAACGTTTTCTTCCAATAGCGATGGCATTGATCGTATAAATGAAACATTCATATTTACATTTACTGCCGAACAACGCTGCGTTAAAATATTATTCAATCCCATATAATACTGTGCCATCAAGTCTTGGTACTGAGGAAGACATGTTTTGGAAACTGCCCCATTAGCTCGATAAGTTACTGAAGCTATTACATGATAATCTGCTTGTTGGGTATTTTCTGAAACACAATCGGGAACGACGGATGTTGGGGACCAGTGTTTGATCGGATCGCAAGTGAATGTTTTCGTTGGCGCACCATCAGTAAATCGGTAGCCCGATCTACAGGTCGCGATACACTGGAGAGCTTTGTCACCAGGTGCACACTTCAACCCTCCGTTGGCCGGTGGTTTGAGTTCCCAATCGACGCAAGGAGTTGCCTGTACTGACACTTGGAAGTGACACGAAGCACGATTGCCACTTGAGTCTGTTGCATAGACAGTGACGTTTTCAAATCCTCCAATAGGAATTACTGCCCGTTCTGGTAAAAATGTCACTGCAACTGCTCCTGAAGCATCAGTTGTATTTATTCGTCTGCGTGTTTCATTGAAATTTACTGTATAGCTGTCTTGACGATCAACTAATTCAATAACATAACTTTGTGGGCAACTTAGTTTAGGCGGCGTTATATCGGGTACTGTAATATTTATTTCACAAATAGCGACATTTCCATCGTAATCAAACGCCACATACTTAACTACCGTGTCTTCAAAAACTCTTATTGGCGTTTTGAAACTCTGCGGTTTTACTTCTAAACGTGCTATGCTGCCACTATTATCAACAGCAGTCGGTTCTGTGAAATTTACTGGCAGTAATTCACCGTCAGATCCTTTTTGTACCATAATTGGTTGTTGAGGGCAGTTTTGGAAAACAGGCGGTTCATTGTCAACACAAGGTGAAAAGCCATAGTCATACCCAAGTAGCGGTTCTACTACTGGTTCCTCACAACCCATCAATTCAAATTTCAAACACGCATTGTCCATATAACTGACAATACCCAAAATAACAAAACGTGCTTGGACATATTTTGGTAGAGTAATCATCGCTAACTCACCATAATTACCAGGATCACGCATTGTCAAATTGAAATTCGGGAAATATACGACGTAATTTTCATTTTCAGACTGTTTATAAAAGAACCGTATTTCTGTGGGCCGCCCTACTATGTCATTAGTAATAACTCCTTTGACCAGAATTGCTTTTACTCTGAAAACTTGACCCAAATCAACGCTGACGTAAGTAAATGGTTCTTGTTTCCCACACCAACCTGTTACAGAATTAAGCCTGATATGTTTAGCTTCATAATTAGGTCTTTCTGATGTGGCATTTATTGCTGAGTCAGGAATACGTCCCGATGCAAGACCCAGTGGTTTAACAACCCGGCATTCGGGTTCGCGTTGACAAACAATAGGACGTGGATTAATAAGAATATAACCCGGACGATTGCACCCGAATTGTACTTCAGAACCCTGTTCATAGCTTCGAGCTATTTGGATACCATCACTCGGCCTTCCAGGATCTTCACAGACTGGTCCTTCGCATCTCAAGTCACCGAAATCCCACACTCCGTTTGCTTGACAACGTACTACATTGTCATGGCGATTAGTTTGACCCGCGAGTTTAAAAGTATCCTGGCAACCGAAGAAAAATGATGACTGATACTTAGTATCAGCATATTGTCCATACTCAGCACCAGGAGTTGATAGAGGTTTTCCACAGTTAGCTCTTGGGCATGCTGGCTGGAATCCCGAGAGCCAATAGTCCGGCAAACCTGGTTTTGGATCATACACACACTGTCTGAAGCCAGCAGTAGCAGTGTTACGTAAATAACGTCCTGAATTACCACATTTCAATGTGACATTTTGTCCAAAAGGTACCAGAACACTTGACTCGTCAGTCCTGATCACCGAAAGACCTTCATTTTTGTCATCTGGCAGCGATACACACTTGGCAAATTGACACTCTGGCGTCGTTCCATTCCAAGCTCCACTTGACGTACAAATAACAGCCGAGGATCCTGCGAGAACGTAACCAAAGTTACACTGGAATTTAATGACGTCTCCAAAATGGAATTGGTCTTTGGTAGTCAATATTTTTCCATTTTCCGGAGCCGCTAAGTTTGGACACATTACTGGCACACATGTTTTGTTACGTTGATACAAATCGCCATCTCGTTCGCCATTTTCTGATCTAGCGATCAGGAATCCGGCCGTTCCATTGCCTTTGTACAATTCGTAGCCTGTGTTACACATACATGAATAGCTTCCAGGGCTGTTGATGCACTTTTGATGACATCCACCATTATTGTTAGCACACTCATTAATATCAGTGCACTCAAGTCGCGTACAACCCATCATTTCAAGCTTGATACAAGGCGCTCCTACATAATCCTGAATACGGAACCTTATATATCTTGCCTCAATGAGAACCGGTAGGTTCAAAATGGACAGAATTGGCTCAACAGTTCTAAATTCAACAGGCGTTCCATCAGGGTTAGTGTAGTCCTTAAACGCGTCAGTTAAATCATCAGTATACTGAATACGTATTGCAGAAGTGAATGCGACACTACTATCCGATCTGGCGACAACTTGGGTTCGGAATCCGCGGATAATTGTCGGAGCTTTCATATCAATCATTACCCAATTCATACCACGTTCCAAATCATTACCACACCAGCCGTCTCCGCTGTTCAGTCGCACTCCACTCTTAGTGTATCCATTCTCTGAGCTGCTTACTGTAATAGATTCATCCGGAATGCCGCCATTGATCAAACCCAAGTCGCCAACCAACCGGCAGTCCATTGCGGGACTAAAACCTGATTTGCATTTACAAGCAAAAGCACCAGGTGTGTTCACACATTCAGTTGACGCTAAATCACACTGACTTGATGCACATTCGTTTATATCCTCACACGAAGGAACGTTTTCGAATCTTTGTTCTGCTCCGCAGGTTATTATGTTTGATCCTGTAAGCTTGTAGCCACGATTACATTGTACTCGTGCTTCATCTCCGTAAAAATATTCCCTGGTGGTGTCTACTAGAAAACCATTCTTCAGATTTGGTAGAATTGCACACTTGGCACGTGAACAAGTTGGAACATTGTCTGACCATGTGCCATTTGACATACAGAGAATAACCGGGTGGCCAGTACGAACGTAACCGGGTTCACATTCAAATCTTACAATGGTACCGTAGCTTCTACCTCCACCATTTAAAATCGTAATATTAGCATTGGGTGCTTCAGGCAATGGAGCGCACTGTGAAGCTAAACACGAGGGTTTCTTTTCCCATCTCCCATCAGCCAAACAAGAAATCTTTTCAGTCGGTCGTCCTGATGAGAAAGCAAAACCTGCGTAACATTGATAAGTCGCGAGTCCGCGGTATGTTACATTAGATGAACCAATTGAAAATCCATTGTCTATTTGCGGGACAGGTCCACAATAAACTTCTTGACATTTAGGAATGTACGTTACTGACCAATTGCCACCTTGTAAACACTCAGTTGTAATTTTCGGCTTACCCGTAGCGAATTCTTGACCAAGAGGACACGAGAAAGTTATTACTGTACCAAATGCGGTATCCCGACTGCTTGCCAAAGCACCTTCACCTGGTAAAAGATGAGGACAGTCTGCAGAGAAGGTTGCTTGCCATCCGGGTGCACTTCTCAGTGCATCAGAAACAAACCTTATAAGCATTTCACCGCTTTCTGCAGTCAGAGTTATTTTTGGACGTGTGTTGGAAGTGAAACCATTTCCAGAGTGCAGTCTTAGACCATTAGTATTTGATCCGTCGTAGACTTGAACGTAGTCCGTGTTGTGAACATTGAAGTTGGTGAATTTCAGAGACAGAGCAACGCCTTTTGGATTTTTCACACGATAAAGACACTCTTGGTTATTGGGATAATCATTAAGACCGTAAGAAGGTGATTGCACGGTGCCATTTAGTGCAACAATTGTAGCGCGACATCCTTGAGTATAGCGAATACTAAAACCACGACGTGAGTCGCCCAATGAGGTCTTGAAGTAGAGGTAGAGGTTGTTGCTGGTTGATATGATGACTGTAGGGTTGTCTTGGGTCTTACCGGTTAGACGAGCGATCGGACGACTCATCGGCGACTCTCCGTCACGCACCAGAATGTAGTCACGATTGGTTTGCAAGTCAAGTTCTTCAATTTCAACGGAAATGATTCGACCCGGCTGAGCTTGGAGGATGTACAGGCACTCAAGACCACCTGGATAATTTTGCGGATATCCTGGTGATGTTAATACTTGTCCTTGAGGTGTAGCGCGTAATATTCCACCACATGTTTGCGGCTCAGTTTTCCAAGACGCACGGAAACCTTTACGCTCAACTGATCCATCAGTACTGAATTTAATTATCATGAAATTCGATGCTGACACAAAACGTTTATTAGCTAACTCTTCTTTTCCCGATAGTGTTGCCAAGTTAACAGACTTTTCTTCCGTCCGTCCACCAACTAAAATCTGCACGATATCAAAACTCTTCTCTGTTTCGAATTCTTGAAACTGCAGAAGAATATTGTGACCCTGTGGACCTTCTAATGTCCATTTACAATTACTCAGCGGTGTGTATTTATGCGGGTAATTCGGGCTTTCTACAACGTCACCGCTGCTTGCCATGTAATATTGACAATTGTTCGGGCAATCTATTTCATCGGAATAATCACCGCAGTCATCTTGTTTGTCGCATTTAAACACAGAGTTTATGCATTTGCCATTCGAACAATGAAATGATCCTGAAAATTTTTATTCATATAACACACAATAGATAATTTCATTTTTTTTAAATTATATTTATTTTACCTGCTGGACATGCATTTGCTTTACACATAAACGGTAATAATGATTCACATGTTGTCAGTTCCCACGACTGTTGCTGATCATCAGTGATTGCAAAGTCTACACATTCACCTGATTTTGGATCCGGTTGTTTCGAAGCCCAGAAACCTGAAAACAATCATTCCAATAAGACTATTATTTTTTTCACGATAATTCGAAGGTCGAGGGGGGTAAAATGGGCCATCAAGAAAATTTTAAGTCTAAATAAATTTAAAAAATGACATTTAATTTTAAAAATAATTTGAGAGTCGTAGAAAAAAATATTTTGAGAAAATTTTAATTATTCATGTACTCAGTGAGTTTTTAAAATTATTATATAAATAGAGACAGAGGAAGTGAGTGCAGAGTTATGCAAATTTCCGGGATTACCTCAAGCTCGCGTGAATCTCACTTCTCATTATTATATCTATAGTCTACGGCACCACAATTGTCAGATAAAAGTATATAAATTAAATGAATAGAGAAAAGTGTGTCTTGGTGCCATCGAGACTAACGCAAATGCTAGTTCCGCATTTCCGCGACCTCGATACGATCACCGCTTTTAAATAGCGTGTTTACGTGTATCAATGTATCATCCTCACAATTAAATATATACCTATTTATATATACTCTCTTTAATATCTATAGTATTTAAACTCTATCCCGTTTTATCTTAAACACACCAACAATTTTAATAACAATCATTTTCATCCTGATAAAAGTAATTAAAAAAACGAAATCGTAAAAGCGAGACGGTTTATTTATTTATTTTATAGTTAGACATATTATGTTTCATAAATTTTAATTCGAGCAAAATGAGCATGAAGTAATGAGAAAAAAGTTTATTGTCATAATAATTTAGATTTTATCTTTTATTCCATGGGAATTTCATTCTTATCGCAGTTATTCGATAATAGTTATAATAGACCGTATTAAATAATTTTTAAATTTCAAATTTCCCGCTAAAATTTTTTTAAATTTTAAAATATGTAGACATCAAATTTTAGAAGTTTACGGATAATTTTGAACTCGTCTAGTCTTCAAAAAAAAATAATTTTTCAAAAAAAAAAAAAAAAAAAAAAAAAAAAAAAAAAAATAAATAAATAAATAAATAAATAAATAAATAAATAAATAAATACCTGCATATTGAGAAACGAGCATTCCTGCAGCAGACTCCAATGTATTTGTCCTTAAATCATCCAGAGAGGCCAAACCTAGCCAATACTTGTCTAAATGTTTTCCTACAATACTCGCAGACATGTTATTCTCACTGTATGACTCAACCACCATCAACTCACTTCCGTATCTACATTAAAAAAAAAAAAAAAATTAATTGTTGCTATGGCTCACTTACTTTGTGGCAATTTAAATAAATATCAAGTCGCTCAACGAACCTTCGGCATAATTCAGCGGCTTTTTCCCATGAGTGTTTGATGTTGAAAAATTTATAGCAATATATTCCTCTGAGCTCCCAACCTGCGTGATTAAAATATGATAAGAGAAACGGGAATAAAGTCAATACCAGTGAAATTTAAATAAAGCATACTGTGGGTAGGACGATGCAGGAAAATAAATTGACGGCGGGTTTTTTTAACATTCTCATCAAGTGTAACATGATAATTAGGCTTTAAGACAAGTTAAATATAAAGAAGCGATTGAAAATAAAATATATGAATTTATTTAAAAGATGGAAAAGTATATACACGCGAAGAATGAAAAAGTTTTGAAAGAAATCTTCGATAATTTTCAAATTTTCGATATTCTGGAGCAATTTTTTTTTAAATTTTTTATCGAGCCGATTTTTGGAGGTGTTCGGAAAATATGAGACTCAAAAAATAAATTTGAAAACCGGTTAATCCTGCAGGTCAACCCCAAAACTTCCCGCTTCGATCTTAAAGATTAAGAAAAGAACCTCAACAATTTTTCTAGATCTGTTTCGATGACCCTCATATCGGTTGATTTGTTCGAAAGATATCGTAAGACAGAAACTTGCACACACCCACACATGGACGATCATCCAGAAGTAGGCAGAATAATTTCCTAAGACCTCAAAGGTCGAGATCTGATGAAAACTCGATTTTCGAAAATCGGACTGAAAGTCCTTTTTTGAAATTTTTAATTTTCATAGTGAAGTTAAAAAAATAGTTTTTTTTTGGGCCACCCTAATATATATATGTATATATATTTATATACAGTATAAAAGAAAATACATGGCAGTGATGAAGAGAAAGGTGATCGACCGTTAGGAATATTCTTCCGAAAGGCGGCTAGTGACCCATTACATATACCATACTCATACATTATTACGTATATATGTGTATATTGACGTACGTAGACGACAGAAAGACAGAGAAAACGAGAAAAGAGACTCAGAAAGTCTCGATTCAAGTCTCGACCTCGATCGTTTTTAGTGCGACGCACGAGTAAACGCGATCGAGCTAAAGGATGAGTATATATAACACACAAAAGCTTGTCAATGTGTACATATATATGTGTATTTTCATATTTTATAGGTATACCACACACACAGTGTAGAATTTTATAAGTCTCACGTGCTGTGGATAGAAATCGAGGAGGTGAAATGCCGATTTCGACTTTGGCATCTTTATTCTTTTCTTTTATTCCTTATTTATGTCTTTTTACATTTGTATATATACATATACTTAGTTTCATATTGTCTGTTGTTTAATGCAAATGGGTTACGGACACAATAACCCAATAATGCTTCATTTGACAGTTTCATTTATTTTTTACAAACAAAATAATTATATATCATTATATTATTAATTACTAATATTTATATCACCGTAATTTTTTTTCCAATGACTGAATGAATGAAATAATTATACTCTAGACTGTATGATGTATAACGGATACAAAACAATTTACTCTACCGCTAAATATTTACTTGTTACTGTATTTATTTTTTTACATTTTCAAATTATTGGCATTTGAATATTTTCGCGCGCTTTTTAAAAAATTTATTTTTAATTCAAATAAATTAAATGTTGGGAATAATGGGGGGGGGGGGGGTAAATAATAATTTTAGTACCTAATTTAAATGGTAATTAACGAAAAGAAATTTTTATTTCCTCGTAGTACTCATTGTAAATAAATAATAAAGTGAAATTTAAATTGTCAAGGTATTTGAAAAAAAATTTAAATAAATACCAAGAGAAAATATTCAAACGCATAGTATATTAATAAACACTCCGCCAATACTCGATCCATTACGTCACTGTAATTTTTTTAGCCTCACACTCAACATAAAGACTTTTACTTCTCTCGAAAGGTCAACTGGGCATACGGTACATTCTGCAGCTTCTCTCTCTCTCTCTACTCTTTAGTAATCACATAACTATTTTCCAATCCATTCATCGTCTCTAAAAATTTTCATTTACTGTAAATAATTACAGTTCTCCTCATTGTTTATCTCTCATATGTATAAAATTTTGAAATTTTTAATCAATCGCTCAGCAGACCGCAACTACAGCCCGATATAAAATCACGAGTTTTAAAGTAATTCGTGTTAAGACCTGAGGGAATAATGAAATTTAATGATTTAAAGACCAACACAATAATGATGATGCTGCTGAAAGTTTGATGCAGCGAATTTTACTATAGACCGTCATACCGACTCATCACTAAAGAATGTCGTTCTTCTTCTTCTTTCTCATACTTTTTTTGATAAAAAAATTTTAAATCCATTCTTTAACCCGTTAAAAATTTTATTTTTAATTATCAGTCTTAAACCTACAATCTTAAAGGTCATAATCTATAAAATCTTCAATTTTAAATTTCCCGCGAAAATTTAAAATTTAAAAAAAAAGCAAAGTTATTGTTTTCGGTCTGGTTTTCGAAAATTGAGTTTTCATCAGATCTCGAGACTTTGCAATCATTTTTTCGGCATTAAATATAAACTGAAAAAAATTTGCTGAGTGAACGCGGATTAAATCAGGAGTAAAATTCACTCCGAGGGGAGTTTATTTTAAAATTAAAATTCCGAATCAGAGCGATCGCGGATTGAAATAAAATCCTCAATTATTCCGAGTCCACTTGTAATTTTTGTGCATTAAAAAAAAAATTTAACACTTGTTAATTGAAAAAATTTGGGTACGTTATTTTATAACTGAATGAAGAATATATCCAAACAATAAATAATGAAATTTAAAAAAGTACACGGATAATAATTTTAATAATAAAATTATATAAGACGTTTGTTAATTAGAGTGATGAGAAAAAATGAATTTTTATTCATACATATATATATGTAATTTTGAACAAGTATGTAATATATGTAATGTTACGAATAATTAGTTAATTAATAACAATAGTACACAGGGTTGCGTTAACATAAAAAAAAAAAAAATGATAATTCGCACGCTTGACAACTCTGTTCTACTTTTTTTATTCCGAAGGTGTTATATGCTATTATATTATATAGTGAACAATAATGTAGGTTGCGTTGTATGTATAAATATATGTGTGTAGTGAAGATACTGTTTTTTTGCCGTTAGAGTTGGGTTTTAAAACCGAGTTATATGTAGTCAACTGTGTCCATTTTATGAATTCATTCTTTCTTTATTTAATTTATATATTTGTTCTTTCTGTCTTTATTCACTGAGTCGTCTTGATCCGCGTTTGATGTGATTCAGCCTCGTTAAACTCTTAACTTGGCTCCATTACATTTCCTACTTTTAAGTTCCTCTTTCTCAATGACATTCTTTAATGACTATTCTACATTCTTTGATTTTATATGTGTCATCTGATGGTTTACGATACACGATGCTTTCTTCCTCATTATTTCCTTCTTAACTTTTTTATTTTTAAATTACACTTTTTTTATGGTAATTAATTAGTAATTAATTTCCGTTTCTATTTAATTTTTAAAACATACTTTACTAGACTTTTAAATTTTAAATTTAGGACTACATTTTATCTCAAATCTCATAAAAAAAAAAATTTCTAGAATGTGAAAATGTAATATATTTTTTTACTGCATTTTATTTTCCATTGGAAATAAAAATGGAGTTGAGGCTCCTCTGTAAAAAAACCCTGGGAAAAATAATTTTTCAAGTTTCTAGAAAAATGTGTCGGTATATAATATATATATTATAAATTTTCTCAAGTTAGAAATAAAAAAGAATGAAAATAAACTGCCCGTCAAGGTTTAAGTAGAGGTACAGGTACACGGTACAGGTTCATAGAACTTTAGGGTCTGGTATTTTCTTTATATTGTACATAAAAGAACAGGAAGAGGAGGAGATGTCAAAGGTAAAATAACTTACCATTTGGACAGGTGAAGACATTGGAAACCTGTTGAATAAAAATAATAGTTAATAAAATTAAATTAAAAATAATAAACTAGGGGAAAAAAATATATAAGACACCATTTTTAAAACAATGAAAATTTTTTTTTGTTAAAAAATGTTTGGGGTTTTTAAATAAAAGTAGGGCAAGATTATCTGGGGCAACATGGCCACTCGAAAATTTATGATTCTAGTTAGCAGATAATTAAAAATTTTCGGATTTTTTTTTTTTTAAAAATCGATGACAAAAAAAAAACTAAAAAAATGCACATGTAGAAAATTAAAAAATCTAGAGGTGCAATTTTTTAAAAATATTTTTTTTTTATAAATGATCATTATTTAAAAAATTATTAGACGTCAGCTAACTTTAGAATCCTGAAAATTTTTCCGTTATTTGAATTCTTAATTGAAGGTTGGAAAAATTGACTTGGAGGTAAAATGGGCGACGATTTAAATTGAATCAATGGATTATTTTTTATCTGTCAAAAATGGTGTCTTCTTTTGCTTATGCCGCGACTTAAAAATAATTTATAAAAATGAAAGTTCAATAGATAGAAAAATGTATATAAAAAAAAAAATTTTGTAATAAAGGAATGAAATTACAGTGACACAACTGTTGATGCATTCCAACGAGATCGAGTACAAAACTCAAGTCTTGTCTTTAGTGCGAGTACTATACGCAATTGTATTAAATAAAAATACATACACATTGCAAGTGAACCACAGGCATAAGAGTACGAGTTAAGTACAAAACGCAATGCAACGGTTAATGTTACGTTTTAAACCTCGGGTAAAAAGGCTAGAGCAAGTGAATAAACGTACTAAGCTACAAAAAATTACTATTAACGTTTTTTTTCATGTCCAAGCTTATACGCTCGCTTTCGATATTAGTACATTCTTAATAGAGAAACAATTTTTAAAAAATTAAATAAAAGGGAAAATTTGAAATGAAAAATAAAAATGATATAAATTTATATAGTAATTCATTATATATAATTTTATCTGCGCAATTTATTATTTTTTATATTGTAGTTATTCTGTCTTTAATACAAGAGAATAAAAATCTCGTGTATTATTAATTTCCGGCCGAGTTTTTAAATTCAGTATACTTCGGCATATGTGTAATATATAATATGTGCATAAAGTCTCGTGGTCTCGCTTTCACCTGTTGCAGTTACCACGTTTGATATTAATTTTTTTATACATATGTATATTATATGTTGTATACTTTGCACTTTGTTTATATATATATAGTGATTAGGTAGTAAGATAAAATTATCAAATCTGGTAGCGTTAAATAATATTTTGTTTCTCATGACAAACTTCCGTAATTAGGAAATAAATAATTACAATACGGATTTTAAATACTAAGTAAGGATACGTCAACTCAGTCTCGCTTAGCGCAAGATAAAATTGAAAGGGTGTAAAAATTGAAAGAAGTATTAATTTTATTATAATTAATAATTAAAAGTTGACTATATTAAAAATTTTAAGTAATTAATAAATCAATTACCTGAGACGATGCTGTTTGGAGATGGCACAAGAGTACGGCGACCCAAATGGTCGCCACTGCTCTTATCAACATTTTTCTGTAACATAAAAAAAAAATATTTTAAAAATTGAAGGTCAATTTAAAGATCGAGGGCTGATGTGGGAACGGTTTAATGAGAAATTCTGAGGATTTGTTGTTGATGTGGTCGGTATTGGTATTGTTATTATTGTAGAGCCCGAAAGGTTTTTTTTTTTAAGAAAAAGAGGATGTCGGACAGGTCGGTTGCAGGGTCGGATGCACCGCTAGTCCGTCATCCCTATAGACGTATAATAACCGGTCTCTTATATACCAGACCTTTTGTACATATATTCTCGGCAGTGTTTCTAAGGTAATTTAAGTACGTGCTCGATCTCTTCCAGCTTGTTTTATTGTGTACTAGCAGTTTCAAGCCACTTCACTGCCCGTCGATTTTATTTTTTTAAAAATTTATATTTCCTTATTACAAACTTCATGTTATTGTAAAAAAACGATAATTACAGCTAAACCAACACAGATATCGTAAAAATGCATATAAACTATTTTGTAGCTGATTAAATTTTCTATAAAAAGTGTGTCATAACATTTTTACATACATCTAATTATTTCGGAGTAAATGCGCTTTGAAGTACGAGAATATATATAAATTAATTGATTTCATATTTATTTAACTCATAACTTTAGAAAAATCAGAGATACGTTAATAAGTCTAAGGACCTTTTTTGTAGGAAATTAAATTTCCTACAACTTTTGTTTCAAACATTTTCTCATGAAATCAATAGATTCGCTTATTATTCAATAAGATCGATTACTTGTTTATAGTCACGGATTTTTAAATAAAAAAATTGATTTGAAGAAAAGAATAAAATTTATTCAAGCAATTGTTAATTTATTAAATGAATACTTAAGTAGATATTCATACATTTAAATAAATAAATAATAATAATATTACGGTATTTTAATAAGTATATTATAATTTATTATATTTATGAGTCATATTGTTCATCGGCATTCTATCATCCGGTTAAAATAAATTCCTTACGGTTTCTGATCGGTAAAATTGTTAAGCTATATATATATATATATATATATATATGTTCAAATTACGTTCAGTATAACGGAAAAACATGATAAATATAGATGAATATATTAAATTATCTCATTAGCGATACAAATGATTGCGCTGAAGCCCATCAATAGTTTAATAAATAATTGATAACTTTTCTGGCATAAATAAATTTTTGATGCCTCTGACTTTGATTAATAAAATTTATCAGCCGTAGAAATGGAGAAGAATGAGAATTATTAAATAATAGTGATAGACTGATAAAAAGGATGGCTGGTTATTAAAACCACATGGAATTTTTGTACGCAACAATAGTGACGCAAGGCAATTTAACTAAACCTCATTTGTATATTCTAGTATGACTATTATATATATGTATATTTTTTTCTTTACTCTGTAGTATAATACCTATATTTATTATTGTTATTGTTATTATAGTTATAGTTGTGTAGCGTTCGTGGGAAGCCAGTACGGTAACAAAATAATTGTCGTTGATCTCGAAAGTTGCCCATCCGCGGCGATTAACTTGTCGTCCGTTGAAATAAAATTTTTCGCAATATTGCAATAATACAAAGCATTGTTTTTATACATTTATATCACACTATAAAGTACCTTGGTAATATAATGATGATAATAAGAAATTACGGATTGTTTATTCGTGCGGTTCGCATACATATTTTCTCGCCAAGTGATGGAAGTGAATAAGTTGGAACGAATCGCGTGAGACTTAGTAACTTAAAATATATATGTACATACATACATTTATGTTTTTTTGTTCAATGTATTATTTTTAGTATTTGGAAGATCTATTTCAAAATACAGAGTCGAAAAAATACGTAATTTCTTCTCAGCCGAAAAGTGACTGAGGCAGTGAATATTAGGCTGCAAAGTGGCTGACAATTGACTCTAAAAAAAATCGAAAATAAGATGATTCAATTTTTTGGTCGATTTTCGGCCTTTTTATTACGAATAATAAAATTTCGGCGTGCTTTCGGTCAGCTTTCAGTCTCTTTTGATAAAATTCTACGATTTCAGTGTGATTTTGGATAAATTTAGGCCTTATTGAATAAAATTCATGCCTATCTAGTTAACTCGAAGGTTCTTGGTTCGAATCCAGGCCGCGGTATTTTTTTAATCGAGTAATAAATCTAAAATTTAATAATTGATAATTCGATAATATTTTCTATCACTTTAAATTGACCGCCAAATAAATTGATCGTAGGTATTAAGTCATAACTTGTCTGTCACGAACTACATCTTCATATGCTTCACTAGTCGAAAATTTTTTTTATCAAAAGCAGCTTCAATTCTTTCTTGGGCTTCTTTTTAAATTTTTATTTCGCTCTTTTTTAAATAATTTCATCAAATTGATGCTTAGCAAAGTAGAACTACCGGTTCTGGACACTCGAAGTACCTGTTTGGACACTAAGGATTTCGATGTGATTCATAAAATTCGCAAAAACATAACACATGTTTTTATCGACATCAGACAGGGGAAAGGAAAAAACTCAAAATGAAGCTCGAAAAAAGTCTACTTCATTTATTTTACTAATTTTTTTTTTTGAATTCCCAACTACTCGGTATCAATATGAGCTTTAAAAATTTTAATAAGGGGCATTTTGGAATTTCCTAAAAAATATTAAAAATATCATTTTTCAAAAAAATTTTTGATATTCTTCAAATATCAAAATATACAAATTAAAAAATGGCGCATCATATTTTTATCTGTCGGTATAAAATTAACAACAAATAAGTAAATAACGGTAATAATATGGCTTTAAAGCTCCTCATACTATTACAAATGAAAAAATATATAAAAATAAGTATCGAGTCCCCCTTGACTTGGTTCATCTTTCCCGTCCCCCATCAGCCATAGAAACCGGTATGACGAACTCGTTCGTATTATATGAAGCCTTGAGTTAACTTCCGTACACTAATCCTTCAAAGGTGAAAATTAATCTACTTCTAATAATCAAAACCCTCTTGAAAACTTAATTTTCAAACAAATAAAAAATATTCGTTCGCTGATAAATCGACTGATCACTCACGTAGAAATGAAAAGATAATTGAGTTTGTGCCGTACACCGTACGCTATATAAGTAAAAAAAAAAAAAATAAATAAATAAAACTAAAATTAGAAGATAAGTACTGAATAGTGTAGAAAGTGGTATTCGGATAGTCCGTTAGCTCGTGGGCAATAACGGTTGTATAAAAAGCGAACAATGACTTCCCAGGTTCTCGGTTATAGTGTCGGTACTGGTAGACACGTTAAACCATACCAAGATTATGTATTACTTTTTATGTATGACTTTAAATATACCCATATCCACCGTTTTATTTACCTGCTAAGTCATATCAACGTTGTAATTTGGCGCGAAAACATTTTATCGCTGCCTATACTCACCTTCACTTTACAATTATATGTACATATATGTATGTGTGCGCACACATGAGCATGTAGATATGCATATGTGTATAAAGCTTTTATCACTAAGAGTATGTAAGTGAGCTCCTCAGAATACTAGGCCAAAGAACGGTGATTACGCCTGTGATAATTTAACTTCCGGATTAGCAAAACCGACTGAACTACATTTAAACATTTAATCCCCTATGATGTAGCTTAACTAGCCATTCTTATAAATTTTTTATAACATTGTTTCATTTTCAAAGTTTAAATAACTTTCACTGCAGACTATATCTGAAGTGTAAATACTTTTGTCATAACATTTGAAAATTATATAAAATATATATATATATAGTAATTTTGCAGATGTATGGTTTTACTTATTTTCGGTTTTTAAACTCGGAAAATAAATATCCAATACTGATTATTTTTTTTTAAATTCACGCGGGAATTTTGAAAAAATTTAAATGGTGCCGGTTTTTTTTTCTTGACAAAAAATTATTGTAATTAGATGGCGGCAAAAATTTACTTTTCAAATAATTAAAAAAAGCGAAATAATTAATTTTTGAAATTTAAAAAAATTTTGGATTGAATTTTTATGTCTGTAAATGGAAGTTTATAATCACTTTAAAAATAGTTGTTTCAAATATATATCGAGTGTGTGAAACAAAAAATAACTTGTTATTTTATAAAAACATGGGATTTTATCACCAGCAATAAATTTTTCTTTATCGAGATGTTTGAATTCTTGTGAAAATTTATGATATTGACGTACTGGTGTCTCTAAATGGCAAATAAAAATATTTAAAAATAATGCAAAAAATATAAAGATAAATTATACAAAAAATATTTTACGTGAGCGTTTTTATCGGACATTAATTATCTCGAACAATGGGTAAATAGCAATGGAATACGACCTAAAGCCTCGGGGAGTGTTGCGACAATTTCATTGATTGGTTCATTGAATTTCTCTATAGTACTTTTTACTATATTTTTTTGTAATTTATTTTATTTATCTAAGCATTTTATTTTCCATCAGCTATAAATTATTTTATTTGCACTCGGAAACTCACTGAAGTTTTTATTGCAGAACGAAATAGATAAACTCAGTGAAGTGGTGGCTGTAATTTTAACCCAGATTGCAATGTTCCGAGTTTGAGTTGCATACATAATACAGCTGACTAAATAACTCGTGCATTCCATCAGCTGAATTATTTTCCATCTTGTATTGAAGCTTGAAGCTGCAACTAACGGTTAGCAAAGTCTCCGCCTCGTCTTTATTTTCTTCCAGTATCACTGACATTTTTAATCTCTCGAACAACCGGTAATTACTACGGTACTAACTATTTTTCAAATTCATTTTTTACATTGACAATTAACATTCTGTTGTAAATTCTTTTCATTATTTAGCTTAATAATTATAGGACATTACACATCTAGGTAGAAAAGTGGGACATTTCAACCCGTGTGTGTAATTGCTTACTAGGCATATTCATAATTATATGCCATTGCGGTTTTAATCTTTTTTTTTTTAATAATATTTATTTTAAGTTTTTCTAATGACTTTTTGCGGGATAATTTAAAAAAAAAAAATTTCTTAAAACTGAAAAAATTTTTTTTTTTCAAAATAATGCAAACAATTTTTGGCGCCAAAAAATCTACATTTAAATTTAAATTTGAATAGAGGTAATAATTTTCATTAGAAATTTTTTTCTTTCCCCATTAAAAAAATTTCAGCTATGACTTTAATTAATAAAAAAAAAAAAATTGTGTTTATTCATGCCCGTGGGATTTATGACGTGACATAATAAAATAATGTAAATAAACTTGCATTATGATCATATAAAAAATTTTGTAATAGGAATACAACAGTATGTAGATTCATATGACAAATGTAATATCAATGACGAAACGGTAAATCGATTACAATCGTAATCGATTAAAACATAATCACGAACGGCTGAAAGAACCGTTGCTTCATTGTCGTGATAAACACGGATAATAATTTCCGCTACCTTACAAGGATTTGTTAAGGCTTATCTTGCCCCACTTCCTCCTTCCTCTCATTCTTTGTCATTTCGAGCAAAAAAAAATTTTTATATTTATTAGTCGACATATTTATTAAATTTTACATACAAAGGTCAAGATCTGAGCTTTCTATCGTAGAGCCGTATCACCAAGATATCGTCCGGCTTAACAAGTTTTTTGATATTAACATTGATCAAACAAGTTTTTCCCGTACAATTATTCAAATAATCACTTCAGTCGTCATTCCCTCGTTTATAAATTTGTATTTTACCGCTCAATTTATTTTTTATAAGATTTTTTTTTTTTTTCAAATATTCAAGATGTCCTGAATTGAGCATAAAATTTTTGGATTTTTTTTTTTAAACTATATAAGATAAAAAAAAATATTCTGAAAAATTGCACTTATAGTTTATAAAATTTTCTAAATGTGCATATTTTTAGTTTATTTTTTTTTGCAACTGCTTCGTTGAAAAAATAAATCAAAAATTTTTAATTGTCTGTTGACCAGAGTTATAAATACTTTTGACTTCTATTGGAATAATTTTGAAAAAAAAAAAAAAAAACATATTTCAGTGTAATTTATGACTTTTATATAGTTATGATATTGAGCCGTGGATTAGTATAAGTACAAAACGAGTAGACTAACCAGAACCGGACTTTAAGTCGCGGAGAGAAAGCCGCGGGAGAAATTTCACAAAGATTAGTGAGAAAAATACCAGTATTTAAACTTTATCGAACTTTAAAATGCTATCACCATTTATAGTAATCAACAATATCAAATCCTATGTATTCTAAACCTTTATCTAGAAGTCATATATTTATTTCGAATTTATTAATACTCTGGATAAAATAATTATCATATTATTTTACAAAATTTAAAAATGTATAAATTAATTACATAAAATTCATAAAAAAAAAAAAAAAAAAAATGTAAATAGAAAGTACGCATAATTTTTAAACAGTATCTACATAAACAGCTTGAGGTTAAATTTCTCACGGCTCACGATTTATTATATATCACAAATATATAACATAAAAAAAAATAATTTTTAAGTAAACACCTTGCAACCGATCGTGCGTGTTTTTCCTCCACTCTTTTATATACAGCACATATTGCTGATGAAGTTCGTCGACCGAGACGAGATACAGTCACAGGAAATTAAAACACGTGGACATTGAAAATCTTTACATTTGCATACTTTTTCAAATCGAAATCCTACAGAATTATTTATATATTTTCTTCGACAAAAAAATTCTTTTGTAAAATATATCATTACCATATATATTTATATTTTGATTCACTACAATATAAATTTATATATACATCCATATATATTCATGAGATAATGCCTTTCTAATTTTCCAACTGCATTACAACCAAGAAATGTAAGACTTTAAAATCCCTGATGATTCCACGCGAACGCACAGGTATGTAATGGACCAAAGGGTGTGGCGATTGTTTTATAATTTATACATATATATTTTTTTTCATTCCCAAGTTTCCAAGACTACAAACATTAGACATCATTTAGTCTACACTTTCGAATACACTAAAAAAATAGCTTTTGTAAAAACAATATTTTCTAAAGCAGTAAATCAAACAAATTACTATTTTCCATATTTCCATGGAAAAATGATTTTCCTGACAGAAAACCGAAATTTTCCACTGCTTCAAAAAAGCAGATCATATTTTGAGCTAAGCTGCGATTTCTTCGCTTAAGAACAAGATTTTACTTGAAATCTTGAAATGTTTCCACCGAAAATTCATCAAATTGAAAATTTCTTGTAGTAAGAAAATATATTTCTAAGAGCTATTTTTTTTCCGTGTAAAGTATGCGTTAAATAGGCGTTTTGTGCATCCGTTCGCCCACCTTAAAGCCGCGTAATATAATGCTGCCTACAAAAGACTACTTTTATCTTTAGCTTTTACCTTCGTACTTTATATATATATACATACATATATATACAACTAAATGATCATGACAGTACATTCACATCAGTAAGACTTCCTTTTTCGCTTTACAAAACTCAACCAACCAACCAACCTCCATCATTTCACAATAATTCACGTCTACATATTATATTCGTTTATATATATATGTACATATATATATATTACTTTTATACAGATATCCTCGGCCTTGGATACACGATTTTACTCATGCGACACAAAGAAAAACCACAAAGCGTGGGTGAAAAAAATCCTCATGTATTTATTAATTATAGATTTTAATTTCCTGGCGTTACAACAAATTCGCTACTTTAATTCTCTATAATTAATTAATTAAAATTTATTTATTTACTCACTAATAATGACCATTAGTAAGATAATTTTTTTACCGTTTCAATACTACTGCTACTAATAATAATAATAATAAAAAAAAATTACAATAAATAAATAGACTTACATTAGCCGGTGCGTTCACCTCCTTCTCAAGAAATAGTCCTTACGAGGCACATGAACACTTATAGTACGAGTCTATTCAATATATATTTTTTACTGAGACTCGAGTTGATTAAAACTACACAAGACTGCTTTTCACTGCTCACTGATAACGCAATAATTCAAGATAATAAATAAATATTCACAAATAAGTGGAGTAGTTTCGAATATTGATCAAGGATCGGTAAAATAATTTTTGAATCGCGAATATTCTTCAGGGTCACGGAGCTCTTTTCCTCCGGCCCGGCGATACTAAACTGAGGAGGGCCGTTCCAGACAACCTAAGATTGCCCAGGTGCTCAGGTGAACGAAGACGGCGAGTGGCGAAGGCTGTTTTACCTGCTCAGACTCTACAGCTCTATACTACTACACTACTACTGGTAATACTACTACTTAAACTACTACTACTACTACTACTACTACTACTTTTGCTTGCATATAAACTCAAGACGGTGTAAGTTGTAAGTTGAAGAATAAAAAAGTACAAGAAGAGGAATAAAAGGTGAGGTTGGTTACGCAGAAGGAGGTGGAACTCGGGAACAATCGGTATTACTCGGCTTAAAACTTGTCAGTGTGTTGCCCACTCTCTGGTTCTTAGGTATCTGGCTTAGCTCAGCTCTTTACTTATAAATCCAGGTGTTGGTATATATGTATGTATATATATAAAAGAAACCATCGTCGGAAACACGGAACGAGGGTTGGTATGCATTTTAGAGATCAAGAAATCTCAAGGAGGTCCATGGAATATTTTCAGCTACGGCTGGACGGTCTAAAAATATTCGCATGGTTTAGACTGAGGTTTTTTTAAAATATATGAGAAAGATATATTTATATTGATGATATTTGTTAAAGTCTTTGAATATTATTTTCTAATGGCGTTATGAAATTTGAATTTAATTTAACATGGGAATAATTATGATGAGATTAAAAAAGAAAGTGTAGCTGAGAAGCTGACGAAATATTGGAGACATTAATGCTTGGATAGAGAATAAATTTTTATGTTCAAATGAATTTTATTTTAGTATTTTTTGTGAAATTTAAAATTTTTGTCGTGAGAGAAAAAATAGTTGAAATTAGGAGTAATTGAGTTAAACCAGGTCTTTGTAATTGAAGCTCAAGCAAATTGGTGTTTAACTAAACCAGGTGGTTCTGATGCTTGCGATAGACTTTTAATGTTTAAATAAGAGGAAAAGTGTTGGTAATTATTTAATTGTTTGGTATTTTTAAAATTATCTGCTAGTTTATGGTGACAATTTTTTCGCTTCAAATATTACCAGGGTAAAAACCAAAAATTTTTACTTACTAGGGTACAATTTTTTGTCACCAGAATTTGGAGAATATGTCAGATATTCAAAATTAGTAGTTTTTAATTTAAAGATTTTTTTCAAACCACTTTTGAGTGGCTGACCTCGAAATTTTCAAAAAAAATTCAAAGTAACGTTGCATAGATCTCTAGTTCTTAGAAAATTATTTCCATCCGTAGAAATTATAATTTTCATTAAAAAGTAGCAGCCACACCCGACCCGTAGGCTGACGACAAAATTGAAGACTCGACCAGGAGAGCATGGGTTCGATTCCACCAACGGGCGTGAGGAATTAGTGGGATTCCTACTGTATCAACTAGGTCTTTTTGTAATTTTCCCATCAGTCCTCGACACATTTGATCTAGTGAGAGATAAGTCGGGCACAGCTAATAGTCTACTAGACAAGAAAAAATTAAACAATTCTTTCGTATGTGATAAAATATAATATTATATTTTTTATATATCATGTTTACATGCTCGTTATTTAAAATCTCAAATTATTTAAATGTACAATAGTATTATTCTTATTATTGTTACTCTCATTTAAATAATTCTAATATCGCATGCTCTTGGCAACATGTTTAATAATAATAAAAATTTACGATGAAGGTGTAGATGCACATTCCGTTAGCAGTTATCGGGTCTGCTGCACTTCGAGGCGTTCAACTCAACGACTCGGTAGTTAAGTCAGTTCTCTCAATTTATTTTAACGTATACAACACGCAATAATTATATTAATAACAATATAAAATAATTAATTTATAAATTAATTAATTAACAAATAATGAAAATTAAAAAGTCAACAGTAATCCAACGCGACAATTATTAAAAAATTTTTTCTTATAAAGCAGTCTTAAATATTACTAAGTACTTGGGTAAAAATCGTTGGCTGTAATTATGCCGAAACTATAAAATTTTATTGAAAGAAGTCAGAAATTGGCCGAAATTTCGCCGAAACCAGAGAACTTCACTAAAAAAGGCTGAAATCTCACCGAAATCATCGAATTTCATTGAAAAAAGTCGAAAGTTGCCTGAGATCTCGTCGAAACTATAGAATTTTATTGGAAAAAGTCGAAAGTTTACTGAAATCGCGCCAAAACCATAGAATTTATTGAAAAAGGTCGAAATTTTGTCGAAATCATAGAATTTTATTGAAAAAAGTCGAAAGTTTGCTGAAATCGCGCCAAAACCATAGAATTTATTGAAAAAGGTCGAAATTTTGTCGAAATCATAAAATTTTATTGAAAAAAGCCGAAAGTTGGCTGAAATCGCGCCAAAACCATAAAATTTATTGAAAAAGGTCGAAATTTTGTCGAAATCATAAAATTTTATTGAAAAAAGTCGAAAGTTTGCTGAAATCGCGCCAAAGCTATAGAATTTATTGAAAAAGGTCGAAATTTTGTCGAAATCATAAAATTTTATTGAAAATGGCTGAAAGTTAGCTGAAATCGCGCCAAAACCATAGAATTTATTGAAAAAGGTCGAAATTTAGTAGAAATCATAAAATTTTATTGAAAATGGCTGAAAGTTGGCTGAAATCATAGAATTTCACTGAAAAAAGCCTATATCTCGCCGAAATCATAAAATTTTATCGATAATAGCCGAAAGTTGTCTGAAAACACATCGAAATTTTATTATTTCATAATGAATAGACTAATAAATTGAGTCAGCCTATTTTCGGTTTTTTTTCAAGCCTAATTATTGGCCATTTTTCGGCTTAGCTAATTTTCAGCCTAATATTCACTACCTATGCCTTTGTTCGGTCGAGAAAAAATATTAATATTACTTTGGCTTGAAATTTTTTTACCCGGGTATTTGACGTATAAAAATTGCATGCCAATGACTCGAGTCGCATCCTCGGGTCGCGCAAGTACAAAACGGATAAGAATAAAATTATGCGGATTAGATCATCGTAACTCACGTCATGATCCCAAGTGACTTAAATAGAAATCCAAAAGCGTGTCACGAATTTTTTAGTAGCAAGTCAATTTTTCATGATATGACGATCGCATATTTATGGATGGAAAAAAATTTTATGTATTTATTTTTTTTAAATTGTACGAGTGTGTGGTTATATTTATGTGTGTGTGTGTATGTGTGTGTACTTTGGAATGGAAGGATCAGGTGACTTAGGAATATGTATAAGTATGCAGAAGATGACCAACAGGGGTGACGGAATGGGCTTGTAGTGATCGTCAACAGGAAGCTGCCAAATGTAACGGTACAGCCAACGCTATATTACAACAAGAGAAAATCATCAGTTTGATAACTCGAAGCTTCATTCAAATTCTTCTATATGCCCTACATATTTTAATTTTTTTTTTTTTTTTTTCAAAAAATCACCGAACTCAAATTTTTTGAGCTTCAAAAAATTTGAGAAAAGTCTGAGTTGATGCATATTTTGACTTATAAATTTTACCTCAGGTCAAAATAAAAAAAATTCAAAATTTTTTAATAAGCGAGAAAAAAATTAAACTCTAACCTGAAGTCCAAAGACTGAATTCCAGTCTTAAGTCTTAAGATAAATATGTATAAGAATTCATTTAGCATCTCCTACAATATACAGCTACAAAATATTCAAATGATCCGACCCGAAGACTAGATCTTATAACAGTATTTTATTTTTAAAAATTACTGAGCATAAAAAGTTTAAAGACTGAAAACCCGTCAATTTTTTGCAGCAACAATTTAAAAAAAAATGGCGCGCGATTTAAAAAATAGACCATCTAACTGGAAACACGTTAGATAAAACAATTAATTTATTAAGGCTGGATTTTGAAAACGTTATCTTGATTTAAGTTTGTATGTAAACGAGTCAACAGGTATCCACTACACCTCTTAAGCCGATATCCACTCAAGTATGCAGTTGAATAAACGGTACTTCTTGGACACTAAATTATACACATACGTGCTTGTGAATGACGTACATACCAAATCACGAATTACATAATCAGGTCAAACTATTTTTATCAATACCAATAATTCCAAGATCAAAAATATTTTTTTTTATTTTTTCATTACTGTCAAATTACTCTAGATAATTTTTTAAACTCAAAAAAACAAGTCAAAATTTTTAACGGTTTGAAATGAAGCAACGTGTAATTAAACTGTTGGTCGAAGAAGAGAATAAGCATCAATTAGATATGGGAGAGCCGGAATAGGAATAAAAACAAATGAATTTTAAAAAATAAGGAGGAGTATCGGTAAGAGTACAAGTAAAGTACAAGTTTAATTCAGGAGAGTAAAACGAATAGAAGGAAAGAAGACGAAAAGGAATGCAGCAGCAGCAGCAGGCGAATGAGGTCGCTACCGTTGAAGGCAAACTGCTGGTGTATAATATTGAGTATATGCCTCCTGGCTATCGTTGCTTTGCTATCCTTCCTCTTCACTACACAGAAATATACCAACAGCCTTTCCCTTAAGTCAAATCTTTTACTGTATATTTATTACATACTTATACTTACATTGCCGTACATATATGTATAAATTTATTTATTTATATACAATGTTCTATGACCGTTCACATTCTCAGGTGACTAATTCAAGCAAATATTTCTTATTTACATCATCTTGTTTACATATATGATGTTTTATTATTCAATTAAGTTCAATATAAATATTTATTGACTTTTTATTGATAACTTGAAGTATTTTGCCGCGTTAGTTAATTTTTAAAAAAAAATGTTAATTTGTAAATTTTCAATCTGAAAGGTTTGTAAAAAAATTCAAATTCCTGCTAAACTAGCATAGATATGACAAAAATGTATGAGAGCAATTTAGTAGCTGATTAAATTCTCTACAAAAAAGGTCAAGTGACATTTTTACGTACGTCTAATTATTTTAGAGTAATTGCCACTTAAAGTAAGAAAGTTAATTTAGACATTATTTTTAAATTAATTGATTTTTTGTTTAATTAATCTATAACTTTGAAACTATCAGAGATACGTTAATAAGTCAAAGGACCTTTTTTGTAGGAAATAAAATTTCCTACAATTTTTATTCGAAACATTTTTCTCTAAAGTTCATAGTTTTGCCAATAACGTCATTTTAAAATTAATTCGGCTGTTTTTAGATTTGATAAAAAAATTAATGACATAAATTTATATGACATATATTTAAATATATATAATGATTAGTATATAGTCAATGGAAATAGTAAAAAAAATGATTACAAAATGTGAATAAAAAAAAACGAATGCCATAAAATGGTGGGAATCATTACGGTGAAAGTAAATAAAATATAAAAAAGCAATTGATCCTTGAATAAGTGACAGGATTCTATGCGCTGCATTCGACGTAAGCCCGATGACATTGATCAAGCTGAGGTATAATAGTTGCTGTAGGTTTGTCATCTTTGAGAACAATCGTAGTTAATCCATTAACATCTAGAGAATAAAATTCTTCTACTCGTATTGTCAGCGGCTTTCCGTATTTTGTTTCAACCACTGGGTCCAAAAGTTTCCCACTTTCGTAGCCCATCGACTTGCAAATGTCATTGGACTGCTCATGGGTGTTAACTAAATATGGAAAACATTCTTCGAACCAGATTCCATATGCACGTTTCAATACAATCCCCGTGCCAACTCTGTTAATTTAATTTACATTTTTTATTAATTATTTATTGAAATTAAAAAAAAAATTAAGTGGCCTATTTTACCTCTAAATTATATTTTTTAAAAATCAAATTTTTTTTGGACTTGAAAGTTTAATAGCAAAGGAGGGTGGGGGAAAATGAGCCCCTTGAAAAAAAAGGCTGATATGTAATTTAAATGTAAGACCATTTTACCCCACTCTTTCTTAAATATATTTTCAAATACTTACGGCTCATCAACACTTTTTATTCTTCTGCACAGATTCTCGTCTTCTCCATTCGGACAATCCCGTTCCCCGTCACATACTAAGTCATAGGGCAAACAGTAATCATCCCCATCAGGTTTGGTACTGAGTAACAGTAAAAAATATTTAAAAAAAATAAAATTAATTGAATATTTGTAAATACAAACCTATTGGAACATTTGTAACTTCCTGGCAAGCACCCGCAAACTTCTTGAGCTTCATCAGATTTGTCGTGACAATCACGAACTCCATTGCAAATGCGGTGCACTGCCGTTAATTGCAAGTAATCTCTACAACCGCAGCCTGGTGGTTCGTCACTGCCGTCGCCACAGTCGTCAAACCCATCGCAATATTTGTCTTTAGATAAACAATGCCCGGTTTGACAGGTCAATTGACTTGCAGAACATCCTTGCGAAAAGTAATAATTGTGGTAATGATAATAATAAGTAATGCATAATTATTTTAAAATAAAAAATAAAGATGTTTAATAAAATCTATTTACCACACGCAATGTCCGGCAAATCGTAGGGAAAAGCCGAGCAATAATGTCGCTTGGTGTTACATTTTTCTATGCTTTCATCCAAACCCTCTCGACAATGTCGGATACCGTCACAGACTTGCGTAAACGGTACGCATAGACCCGAGGAACAGAGGACACCATGACAATTACCAAATTGATTCTCTTCGTATTTGTTTTCTAAAATTTATAGATTTTTTAAAATATTACTCAAGAAAAATAGGGCGGGCTAAAATGGCCCTCTAAGAAAAAAATCTCAAAGATTTTTTTTTTTCACTTCCACTTTTTTTGTGGGCCCTAATTATTTGGTGTCAATATGACCCAGTGAAAAAAATTTAATTGGGGTAAAATGGACACCTTTGAAAAATTATATTTTCATGAGTTTCATTGAATTTTATTTTATTTTAGTCATAAATAATTAGCAAGTATTAGATAATGATATGGCCCAAGCATAAAAAAATTCCGTGTAAGGCAAAATGGACTTTTTATTATAAATTTTTATGGCTCACATTACCCACAATGTCTGTCATCTATTTGTAGTTTGAAAAATAAACTTAGTCCATTTTGACCCTTCTTTTCTAGTTGATGATTTCGTAATTTAAATAGCAGAAAATAAACTCCGATTTAAAAAAATTAAAAATACAATTGCAGGAGTACTCGTTTGTAGACACAAGTGTTGAATAAATTTATATTTACCCATTACTTCTACTATATGAGGATACATCTCATCAATTCCAGTCAATGCCTGTGGTTCAGTAAATCCACACATTATGTCTTTTTCATCAAAAACAGCGGCTGGATACCATCCATATGAATTTTGACAAGCTACAAAACCACTCCAATTTTCAGTAGACCCATTTTTCTAATTATAAATATACTATTTTTATTTCCATAAATATTAAAATAAATTAAAAAAAAAAAAAAAATTGTTTTTCTTACAGGACAGAAATTTCTCAATGTATTTTTGAAACATCGGCTGCAAGAAGGGCAATTTTCCTTGACTGACTCAAACCCTGTGCTTATTTTGTTGAACTTAGTATCGACGCCAGTTGCCAGGCATTGGTCTCCCAAAGGAGGGAAAGTTCTAAAAACCAGGTAATTTATCATTTGTCCATCAACAAAAATAATCATAATTATTATTATTATTAAGCGCAATAATTACCGTCGGTTAATGAATATCGGTTGTATATACTGAGTGATGGGTAAATCATCAAAATGTAGCAAAGCCATTTTAAACTGTAACTGTTGAATATTATGGACGGTTCTGATATCTTGATGAGGACCATCTACATATTTATATGGTACCGATAAACCAGCCATAATATTTGTAATATTCGTTACAAAACTAAATTAAAATTAATAATTAGATTAATTCTAATTTACTTTTATTATCTTTGATTAAAAACTCCGATTTTTTTTTCTCATTGAAATTTATTCCGTTGATCAGAAGGTTCCCGAGAAGTTCTCATTAACATTCAATTTAATTTAGGAGTTTTTAATCACGAATTAAAATTTCTTTTTTTTTGCTAAAATATTATAGAACTTACTCAATATCTTTTGTACACCGCGTAGTAGTTAATGCCCAAGCAGTACTCAAAAGTAATGCAGGGCAATGATATTTACCATCAACAAAAATCGCGGCTTCCCATGGCACTAAATATGTTTCATTTTTAATCACATTATCTCTGTATAAATAGTTATAGACAGGCCGATTGAAATTAAGCTCGCATTCCAAGTACAAAACACTGCATGGCATGTTACCGTTGAGTTTATCAGGTTTTGCTTTAAGGAGATTATTTATTGAAACAGTGTCGAACTTCCGCGGATTGCGTTCGTCAACATTTTGTTCAACCTCTAATGTTTTGTTGTAGTAATCATATCTAGCTATTGATTTATGTGTGCTAAATTTAAATAAAAATTATTACAACCATGTCAATCAAGAATTCGAGCAAGTGAATTCGCATTTAAATTCACTCCCGATTTTTTTTAGTGCAGGTATACAATTGGTTTAGTTTTCCTTACCGTAAGCCGACGAAGCTACAGAATTTATCAGCGATGAGTCTTTCATTCTCATCGGAACCCCGCGCATTGACGCACATGATGCTCCAAGTGTTCTTAACATTTATTGATAAGACTCCACTGTGCCTTAATACAGAGTTGCTGTCTATGTCTAATTCTATAGTTTCTCCATCAGTTAACGCATCTTCAAATATATAAATAAAAATAAATTAACTTATTTTCAAATTTTGAAATTTAAATGTGAAGTGGGTGAAAGAGAAACTTATTCCTAATTATAGTTATCAATATCCGGTTGTAGAATTTTCACTTTTGAATTTTTAATTAATGCGCTGATAATAAATAATTAAAAATAAATTTTTTAAAAATTTTAGTACAGATAAATTTGAAAATTTCGGTTCAATTTTGAGTAAAATATAAATTTTTATGGTTTTTGTAACCTTAGGTACAAATATTTGGCCAAAATTACGCCGACGCTGTAAAATTTTATTGAAAGAGGCCGAAAATTGAATCGACTTTTTTAAAATAAAATTTTGGAATTTAGAAAAATTTTATGCAACTCATAATCGAACTTAGAAAATTTTAAAGTTATGGGACACGCGAAATCTAAAATTGTAGTTAAATAAAATAACTTACAACAATCTTTTTCATCGTCGTGTAACGGGCAATCTTGTTTACCATCACATCTTTTTGTTAGAGGAATGCAAGTAGTACTTCTTACGCACAAATATTGATCTTCAGCACAAAAACCTAAAAAAATTAAAATAATAAATAACAGAAGTATTACTGCGTCGTTAAATTTTATTACGAAGAAAATAAATTTTTTTACCACAATCAATTTCGTCAGATTGATCCTCACAATCGATGCGCCCATCGCAGATCGATAGCCGATGCTGCAGCATCAAAGTGTCTCTGCAAGTACACTCGAACTCATCCGTTCCATCTTGACAATCGAATTTTTTGTCGCACCTGTTGGACCAGATAACACTTTGCGATATACTGTAAAAAAAAAAATCAATAAATAACTGAGCAATTTTTTAAAAATTATTTAAAAATAAAATCTTACTCAGTACAAAAAAAAGTCGTATCGTTTTCCGAGATTTTCCAAGTTTTTTTATTTTTATCCATTACATCAATATCCGGTACTCTAGGATTTATTTCTGTAGCTGCGCCATAATAACCATAATCACCATTGCTACTTTCCGTTACTTTATCCATCACTTCTGTGATTCCATCTGTAACGTCTTCATTATTAAGCGCAAATTGCGTGGTTGCAAATCTAATTATACTTTCCTTCTTCTCATCTTTATTATCTAATTTTTTTTCATCTCCATAATTCGGGGTTTCCGGTTTATCATCAACTGTTTTATTATCTCGCGGTTTAACGCCGGCTTCCGGATTATTATGACTTTTTTTAGCAACTTCTTCAACTACACCATCAGGAGTAGTCTCGTAAATTTCTCTGTTATCTGAAACTCGGAACGGGGATTCGCTTACCGGGATATCAATATGGTAGCAATCGGTTTCATCTTCAGCGTCCAAACAATCAACTTTTTTATCACACCGTCTTCGTAATGGCAGACACTTGCCGCCTTCTCCATTGCATTTGAACCCAGGACAATTGGCCAGAGGTTTCGGCCCAAAAGGTTCATGGTCGAGATCTGAAAAATTTAAAAATCAACAAGTAAAACCCCTGATTCAAATTTTGGCGGGAATTCAAATGAACCGTAGACTCACTGATGGTTTCATTGATCCATGGATAAAAATAGCTGACTCTGGTGTAAGCTCCTGGTTCATTAGGACGGGCGCAACCTTCTCCATGGCTCACGATTCCAGCAACGTACCACCTAGATTGAGATTCTGGTACATTGCACATCAGTGGACCTCCACTGTCACCCTGACACGCGTCTTTCCCGCCCTCACTCAAACCAGCGCAAATAATTCCATTGCTTTGATCATGTCTACGTTTGCATTTAGATAAAATCGGTACTTCGACTTCTCTTAAATGATCAGCTGCAATAAAAGTTTCATTAATTAGCTAATTAAGTAATTAATTAATTTATTTATCCGTTAGCTTAGTCGCTAATTGTTTAATTACGATCAGGCCCATGTTCGACGGTGGCGCCCCATCCAATGGTAGTACAGGTTTCATTGACACGTGGAATACTTCCCCATGCGGGTATGGGAAGACAAGTGGCACGAATCCACCGATTAAATCTCAACGGTTCATTCAATTTTATTAACGCCAAATCGTTTGTCATTGTGCGGCTGACGTATTCAGGATGAGGCACAATGAACTTGGCCTGCCGTGTTTGGGCCATTGGAGAAAATGAGAAGCGTCTTAGTAGCCCAGCAAAAATTTGGTAATGATGACTGTGGTGGCTAAATAAATTCCGCCATTATAAAAGATTATTTAAAGTAAATGCAAGACATTAAATATATTTTCATACTTATCAACGCAGTGCGCAGCAGTCAGTACCCAATTTTCATTAATAACAACTCCACCGCAATGAAAATATCCATCGCGATGAATCGCTACGAGAAATGGCCAAGCCTGCGGTTGACTAGCACGACCTCCAACGATTCTTCCGCCTGTAGGAGTTCTAGCTCCGATGCCACTCAAGTCCCAAGTGTCTAAAGTAGGACCTGTGGTTGCTGGTGGTTCTGTTGATTCGTTTCCTTGGACTGAATGGACCGAAGCTACAAGTGTGTCCTCATAAACTCCATAGGATTTGAATTGGTCGTATTGGTCAGTCAGCCGCGTTCCACATGGGATAGATGGGCATTTTACGAAGACAGCTTTGTTATCACACTCTGGTACCAATTCGACTTTTCCGGTCTCTGACATTGAAATATAGGGACCGAGTTTGTGCCCACGAAGCACGGGCTCGCTGTTGATCTTCGGGTCATTGATCAGCGATCCTATTTCACCGCGACAGGCTTCGTCGGCCCAAAGGTCAGTTGATGTGCAAGCTGGGTACCATTTTCCGTGCCAGTTTTTGAACAGATACCCCGACGAGTGTCCAATGGTCGATATCTGTTAATTTATTGATATATTTGTTATTTACTAAGTCATTAAAATTATTAAGTGATATGATAGCTTAGTAAAAAGTCTTTTACATCATCTTGATTAATGTAAGATTCAGTAAGTACAGTGCAATCCATTTCATCTCTTCCAGTCTGACATTGTCGGATACCATCGCATCTTTCAGACAATGGAACACAATTTCCTTTGAAATTTCTTTTGGTCCAGTCTAAGCAACTGAATGAATCATTACCGCATCCTAAATAAAAAATATTTAAAATAGTAGTAAAGCTTTAGTTCAATTGGAGACACAATCGTGTCGGTAAGTAAAAACTGTAATTCAGCTGCAAAAGATCCGTTTTCACGCCATCTACTGAGCTTCAATAGAGTATTTGAAAGCCAGCCGCGTTATCAGCCGCGGTATTGACTTACCGAAACAGCCGAGCTCGTCTTCACCGCGAGGACAATCGAAATATCCATCGCAATGTTTACCAGCAGTTATTCTATCTTTGCATGTGCAGGCAATTTCGTCGCTGGCATCTGCGCAGTCTACGATTCCGTCGCACCAATTTGAAGTTAGAATACATCTGCTTTTGTCGGAACACTTTGTGTAATTTTTTGGACACTCCAATGCTCCTAAATGATGCGAAAAGATTAATATGAAATTAAATACTTTACTGACCAGAAAATGAAATGACGTGGAATGATTCTTTACCTGGTTTCTTAAGATTCATCAGGGGAATGGATTGGTTGCGCTCATGGTTATCAGCAGTCCGATACCCGTAGTTTCCTTGATTATTGTTATTATGAGGAACGTAAGAGCATTGTATGGGAAATTGGCTTGCAAAGTCACGACCGGGATAACTCCCACCAGGTCCAGTAGGACCGATGTGTTGCTGATTAGCCATTTGTGGAGAAGTCAAAGGCATGCCGGATGGAAAAAAGTTATTCAGAGCCTCGGCCAAATTTTGATTTGCATTTGCTGGAGATCTCCATGAATTAGAATCTGGAGCTGATTGGAATGAATTGACTACTGCTGATTCAGAGGGAAACATCGGAGCTGGCTGCTGATGGGACGAATCCGGTCTAAAGTAGCACATCGTTGGCCAGTAACAGACAACAGGCGGTAACTTATTGGAGGATGAAAAGTCATTGACTATCATGGTCTCAGCAGTTGGAATAGACGGACTTTGTTGTCTTTGTTGATTTTGTTGGGCTTGTGTAAACATCATTCGTGGATTAATTTGATTATTTGTTGAAGCGCGCTCTAGAGTCTTCAATACCGAAGGGTCCTCGGTAACTAGACCAGATTGTCCTTGGTCATTATCTTGCTTATCTATTTTCTTGTCGTCTTTGGTGTCGCGCGTGGTCATTCTCTCCGATGGACTTGAATCTAAATAATTACTGTCTCTATTGTCTTCATACTCTCGTGATTTAAATGCTGTGAATGGGATTGTATATCTTGTAGGTTCATCTTTCTGGGCCGATATTGATCGTGGGTTGTCCACTGGTTTTTCTACTATTGTTTGATTCCGAATAACTTCAGTTATTTTCGCTCCGTCTTGAATTTTACTGATGTTCGTTTTTGATGATAGTACGATTGTTTGAATCTCATTTTGGTTTTTTTGTTTATTTTCATTCGTAGGTTTTAATAAAGTTTCATTTGATTGGTTTTCACTATTTTTGGTGTCATTATTAAAATTGCTATTAATTTTGGTATTGTTGAGATTTGAATTATCAGTGGAATTTTGATTAGTTTGAATATTTGGATAAACGTTAGAATTTTGATTTGTTTGAAAATTTTGATTATTGTTGGGATAAGGATTAAATTGAAAATTTTGATTATTTTGATAATTTTTAGGATTAGGGTTATTTTGAAAATTTTGATTATTTTGAAAATTTTGATAATAGTTAGGATTCGGGTTATTTTGAAAATTTTGATTATTTTGAAAATTTTGATAATTGTTAGGATTAGGGTTGTTTTGAAAATTTTGATAATTATTAGGATTAGGGTTATTTTGATAATTTTGAAAATTTGGATTATTGTAAAAATTTTGATTATTATAAGAATTGAAAGGATTTTGACTTTTTTGATAAGATATCATGTTACTCTGCTCGTACTGTTGACACTGTAGACATAAAACCAAATCCTGTGCCCGTGAATTCATTAAATGTAAATTTTGTAACACATTATTAATATTAAGCAGAGCGTTTTCAGCTGCTTTTATATTATAACCAATTAAATTCAACAGAGTAGTACAATGATCACGACGTTCATCACAGGCATTCAAAAAATTCCTCCCTTCGACTTCACGTTTCTTGTTACCGCTTCCCATTTCATGACCACTTGGAATTTCTGCTGCGTCACGTTTCAAACGATCTGTTGATCCTACTCGATAGCGGTCATTGTCAGAATTACGCTTCATCACGAATGAAAAATCCGGGTCGTCATCATTGCTATCAAATTCATCGATCGGTGGATTAAGTGATTCTTTTATCTTCTTCCGTAATTCATGTATTGTACTACGGATTTTTTCAATTTCTTCCGAGTCCTTTTCGATTATTTTCAAGCCTGGAAATCATAATTTTTTTTTTTTTTATTAAAGTCAATTAACAAAATTATCAGAATTTAAATTATTTTTACCTTTATATGAATCGTAAATTAAATATCCGGTCCAAAGTGAACCCAATACCAAAAGAACAATTAAGAACAAATGTAATTTTTGCATCTTGTTGGATTGTTTCGCTGATGAATTTGTAAGTTTTGAACTCATCAGACAATCTGGTGAATTGGGAGTCATTTTTTCTGACAATGCCACCAATTTTTCCTTATCACCCATTGATAATTTGTTAGAACAATTCACACCCGATAAAAATTAAACTTCCATTAGCAAAAAAAAAAAAAAGTTGATTTGGTTTAAATTTAAAAATATAAATAATTTTTTAATTAAGAGTTTATTATGTAGATTATGTTAATGAAGTTTTTCGCGACTCACTGGCTTCATTAAACGTAAATAGAAATTTTTTTTTACTGATTACCGCAGAATGCCGGAAGGACAGCAAAAAATCGTTCGTCTCACTGTCGAATCCCAAGTAATAATGAATTTATAATGAAGGGAAAATTAACAAAGTTTGTTGAAGCATAAGTTGAAGACTGATGAAGTGTCAGCAAATTATGGAAAAGTTGGGTAAAGAGTACTTAACCATTTTGACATATTACACCTCATATCCTCAGGTCATTACCACCCACCAACGCATTTATATATATTTTTATAAAATTTATCTTTTATAGAAAAAAATTACTCAAATTACACATTTATAAATCATAAAATATTTTATTTGCTGACGTTTATTTCCTTACACTCATACATTTAGAAATTTTATGAATTAAAAATTCTTTAGTAAAAATAATTTTATTTTATTTTTACAAATTCATTATTAAAAGTAATATTGTCTTTAATTGATAAAAAAGTCAATACTCAAAATCAAATTGTCGATATAATTTCAAATTTTTTTTTTTTTTTAATGTCATCCATTTGTTCATGCTGCAAAATTTTAGATATGTCATATATAGCAGGCGTAAAATTATCATGGTCATATATATAGCTATGGAAATAAATATGAACTTATTTTTGGGCGAAAATTTTGTTTTTCAAAATTACTCAAAATTATAATTATTATAATTAAATAATAAAAATATCAATAGACTGTAAATAATTTCGGAGTGAATTTGGACTGAACTATTTTTTAAATTTAATCTCGAGTGAAATTCACTCCGAGGGGAAGTTAACTTCAATATTAAAATTCCAAATCAGTGGGTGGATTTAAATAAAATCCAGATCACTCCCGATTTTTAAAAATGAAATAATAATAATTATTATATGAAGCTAACGTTCTGATTCGATTTACAGTACCGTTATGCAAGATATGCTTCTTCCTCTCTTACTTTCTCCTGCAGACGTTAGAACACCTAGTAACTCGTATCGCTATAGTGAGCGATCAAAAGTGTCGGTTAGTGGTCATAGTAAGCAAAATAACTTTTCTTAACATCTCAAGCCTAAATAACCTAAATATAAAATTTATAAACATTTAAAATCTATTTCTACCACCATGTTAAGTTACTCTGTGAGTTTTACAATATGAAGAAAAAAAAAAAGAAGAAATTTGGCTCTAAAGTATTTAAATGCTTTCAAGTAACCAACAGTACAAGCATCCATTTAATTAATTTTCAAATTTTTTTTATAAATAAATTATAAATTTATGTGGATTAATATCATGGAATACAAAATTTGTAACGACTCAACGGAATGCGAATTACGAAATACGCTGGCTAAGCAATGAGCGTGCATTTAACTCAAGGAGAACGAGAGTCTCTCTTTTTTACTGGCTCTATTTTTTTTTATTAAATTAAATTAAATTTTTTTTTATACAAAAATTCACTGAAAAATAAATTTTATTTCCCAAAATTTCAAATTAAAAAAAAAACCATAAGAAAAAAAAATCATCAGTTAAGTTGCTCCAAAAAATTACGTCATTAAAAACATTTGACATCAATTTTATATCGAATCAAAATTTGTATTGATGATAAAACTGAAGAGCGATTACGACCACGTGCTATCGTGGCCGGAGTTTGATAAAAATAATAATCATGATGAAAAAAAAAAAAAAAAAACAAATGGGAGCAATTGTATGCAAATGAAAGCGACAGTATATTTTATTCTTGATACACAAGATGTAATAATAAATCTGCTAGGATCTTTCGTACTGACACAAGATGCGGAGTGCGTGAGTGAAGAAAAAACTAATTGAATGAGAATTGTTAAATAAAAGGGAACTCAACGTCAGTGGAAGGAGAAACTTTAAGAATTATCCAGTTTCTCTCGCTCGTCTGGACTAAAATCATCTGTTTGTTTTTTAAATTTGTGTACAGAGTTTCTTAGTTTAATTTTTTTTTAACCGTCTTACTCATATATTTTTTTCAAATAATTAGTGTAACTATTAATAGAAATAATTTTTGTCGGAAAAAGGAAAAATTGAAAATAAATAAAAAAAAAAAAAAAAAAAGGTATATGTGACAAACTGTAGTCATAAATTGATTGAGTTGGTCTTTGTTCGTGCAGTACTCAAGTCTCTTTATTCAATGAACGATCGTATCACTCGAGTTGTTACTCACTATCAGTAATTATATTAAATATATCTTACAGACGTAAATTAAAGGAGTGAGTATACAAAAAAAATTTTTTTTTTTGTGTAGTCTTATTTAATTGTTACTATGTTCAACCTGTGGACAGTTTTTGGTTGACATCTGCCGATAGCTGTCACTTTATTTACTATCGTAATTTCAAAAATGAACTTTAATTTGTTAGTGTTGATATTTTATTCGATTTCATTTAAATTTCAGATCGACGGCATAATTTCGCGCTCAGACATTTGAAGGGATTTCGTGAACGTGAGAGCGTGCAATTTTACAGGAAAATTTTTTTTTGGTAATTAATTAATTTTTTTTATTTTAATCGGATTATGTCATATAAAACTTTAGTACTGGCAGTAATTATTTATACATTTATGAGTGAAAATAAAATTGTAGCTCGATTAAATCTATACGGAAACTATGGATATCTAAAATCTTATATAATAAATCCTGTTTATTGGGAAATTTAACCCATGGTAAAAAAATTCCATGAGTACACGGACTTTTTCTATACATATAGGAACTATTTTTATGGGTATAGTTCTTGTAAGTCATGGGAAACGGTTTCGGTGTTTATGGAAATTTTTTAAATTTTTGTGTTATTTTCCATGTATAGAAATTATTTCTATATGTGGGTTTAATTCCCACATGTGCCGGTCAATACAAGATGACGTCGTAAGATTCTCCTACTACGTTACCGGCGTGTTATCTTTCACATACGCCGTTAATGGAATTAGTAATTATCATAGATATTAATAAATATATAAAAGTATCGAGAAAGTTACGGAATTTTATTTTTAAATTCTTGTTTATTATTAATTTATATTTAAATATATATAAGACGGTAAAGATTGATCCATTTTTAAAATTATAAAAATTGACATCAAAAAGTCGCCACAATTTATTTATACTTTTATTAATATAACAAATCTCCCGAGGTTCGCACGAAAAAATATATACCGGCAGAATAGTATATACCCGGTTTATATCTTTAGTGATGTCATATGTATGCTATTTTGCCGGCATATATTTTTTTGTAGGCACTGCGTTGTATTTTTGTGTATCATTCAGTGTAGTAAGAGAATTAAAGAGGAAAGGATTGAATTTAATTTAATAAAAATATTATTTCAAATGATTGTTTGTTATTATTATTATTAATTTATATTTAAATAAATAAAAGTTAGTAAAATAAATTGATCCATATTAAAAATTAAAATAATTGACATCAAACATCACTATAATTTATTTATTATACCGATATTAAAATGATCAAAATTATTGTGATGATATCATTTCATTATATTAATCATTTTGTCAACAAATCTCCAGAGGTTCACTGCGTTGCATTTTTTAATATTATTCAGTGTAGTAAAAGACTTGAAGAGCAACGGATTTAATTTAACGATAAAAATATTATTTCAAGTGATTTTTTATTATTATTATTTTTTTTTTTATTTTTATTTCAGTGTTTTATTTATTAATTTATTTAATTAACAAATAATTATAATATTTATATAATTTTTACATTATTATCAAACAATAATAATAATAATAATAATAATAATAATAATAATAATAATAATAATAATAATAATAATAATCGATGTTTAAGTTTAATTAATTAAAAAAATTAAAATCATCGAATATTGTTTTCATAAAAATTGAAAGTTTTCACAATATATATATATATATATATATATATATATATATATATATATATGTATATATATATTTTTTACATAAGCTATTATTTTGTTTTATTTATTACTAAACATAATTACCAATTTTAATTTCATTTGTTTTTTAAAATTTAAAATTAAAAGCTATCATTAAATATTTCTCATAAATTATTTATCACTTGATATAATCTGATACGATTGATATAACTTGTTGGAGAAAGTATATCATAATTTTAACAATAAAATTAAACATGTGAAAATTAAACGCGTAAATACTTGAGGTAGAAAAAGTAAAACGAATTCACCGAATGTAGTTTTTTTTTTTTTTTAAATAGATAGCGGTGTTAACGATCTAGACAGTAAACAAGTTATGACCTCGGATAGCGATTGAAACTGAGCATTTGACATTGCTTGTGCACGTGGTAAAAAATAATAAGTATAAAGTAATGAAATTTATTCTAGTGAGCAGCGAAGTTGAATGGATTTAAGTTTCGTCCTCGGGCCCAAGGGCCTTATAAGTCTGTTTCTAATTATCACATTGGAGTTTCCGGGGGTAATGATGTCTTACAATATTGGAACTGGAATCGCGGACGTAACTGGCCCTATTGCGGAAATTGTCTTTGTAAGTTTTTAAATTTTTTTAATTTCCCGCCAAGAAAATTCAAATTTAAAAAAATTCAAACATAATGTTTTCACTCCGATATTTTTTTTGTAATGAGATTTAAATATAATTCTTTTTTTTTTTAGATGGGCTATGCTAAAATTGATCAAAAAGGATCTGGACTTCACCTCCGTACTTTTGCCCGCAGTTTTATTATTGACGATGGCGAAGAAAGATTCGTTTTCGTTAGCGTTGAAAGTGCTATGATTGGACATGATGTCCGTGCGACGGTAATATAATTTTATTTTTAAATTAAAATTCAATTCATAACAAATTTAAATATTTTAATTTTTATCATCATTTTGATTCAAATTACATGAAAAAAATTAAGCTTTTAATTTTTTTAATTTTTAAATTTACTCGTACCGACTTTGGTACAGTCCGAGTTAGAATTCAATCTGGAATTAAAAATTTTATTGCGTAATAAATAATCCTTTGGATGAAGGAGTCACATTCCGATGACACGGGTTTGCTTACTTTTTTTTCTTTTTTATAAAAAAAATTCTTTAGAAAGCACTTGTTTTTCATAAAACTTTTTCATTACATCAAAGAAAGTTTCTTTAAAGCTGCTCAATAACATGTGCCGCTCAATACTGTCGAATGTGTCTCTTTGTGTTTTTGTTTAAATCCACATGAATAAGTGAAATAAAAATAAAATATGATTGTACTATTCAAGTAAATAAAAGGCGCAAAAAATTAATAAGGAAGAGAAAATATGAACATTATAATTTTTTAAAATATTTATCTGCAGCACAAAGATTTAACAGATGATTTAAAATTTTAAATTTCATTGTTAAATATATATAAACTTTTATGAAATGTACTTAGCGAAAAAACAGAACGAGGTCAACAGGACGTGAGATGACGTGTTTTAAATTTGATAAAATATATATTCACGGTCTTTTATCTGTGAAACTATTCTGGGTACATTTGAACTGCTAACAAAAATAAAAATCATTTTTTTAAGTCAATAAATCAATTAGAAATTTTTTTTAAATGGAAATTTGTCTTTGGTATTTTTAAAAATAATCGTAAACAAATTGATGTCAACTTTTAAAATAATTGTAAACAAATTGATGTCAACTTTTAAAAATAATCGTAAACAAATTGATGTAATTTAAAAAAAATTACTGTACGCAAATGGGTGACAAGTTTTTATAATAAAAAATACATTGATGTCAATTTTTGAAAATAATTATAAACAAGTGGATGTCAACTTTTATAATAACTGTAAATAAATAAGTGTCAACTTGTTTATAATAATTATAAACAAATGGATGTCAACTATTTTAAATAATTATAAATAAATCGATGTCAATAAAAACAAAAATTGACATCCGAAATTATGCAAAAATAAACAATAATTCAGTAATAATAAAATTATAAAATTACAAAAAAAATTAATGTATGCAAACTGTCAATACTAAATTTTTTGAATTGGTCCTCTAGGTGGTCCGTAAACTTGAAGAGAAATACGGCGACATGTATACTGAGAAAAATGTGATGATCAGTGCAACTCACACCCACTCAGCTCCGGGTGGATACAACCTGTACATGCTTTTTGATCTGACAACATTTGGATTCATTAAGCAAAGTTTCGATGCTCTTGTTAATGGAATTTTTGTGGTAAGACAATTTAAAAGTAACTCCCGCCAAAAATTTTGAATTGAATTCAAATTAAATTCACATCAACGCCGCTTTGAAAAATTCCTCGAGAAAATTTAAACGAACGACTCGAAATTATGCACAGAATAAATTTAAAAAATTTCAGTGACTTGTAATTAAATGTAATTAGTAATGAGTGTATTTCATTGTAGAGTATTGTACGAGCTCATGATTCCGTAGTGCCAGGAAAGCTGTATCTTGGCCGAGGCGAAGTATTAGATGCAAATATCAACCGTAGTCCGATGGCATATTTAAACAACCCTCAGTCAGAGCGAGACAAGTAAATTGATTAAACAATTACATCTACCTGCTATTTACAATTAGATGCTAAAAAATAAAATAATTGAACACAAATCTAATTACTTTTTTCTATCTATCCGTTTCATGCAGATACAAATACAATGTCGATAAAACCATGACCCAATTGCAGTTTATTGCAGCCGATGGTCATCCCCTGGGTGTGATCAACTGGTTCGCAGTCCATCCAACAAGTATGAATAACTCTAATAGACTTGTTTCAAGTGATAACGTCGGCTATGCGGCTGTCTTGTTTGAAAAATATATAAACAAAGACGTTCCCATTGGAAAGGTACTCAATTAATCAATTAATTAATTAATTAACTTATTTTTTAAATACAAATGTTCATATTAAAGTAGTCGAGAATCTGCAATTTGTAATATGGAGACTATGGGGTAATATGGGCCGCTAAAGAAATTTTTTATAAGGGGCAAAATGGGCTCTCTAAATTTTTTTTAACTAAAATGGGGTAATATGGGCCGGCAACGAGATTTTTTTTATAAAGAAATTAAAAAATTTTTTTTTTTTAAACTGTTTTAAAAATTCTGGTGATTTTTTTTCGCTAAAATTTAATAAAAGCCTGAATATTTTTTTGTCACAAATAAATTTTCTTAAATTTTAAGCAAAAAAAAAAAAAAAAACTATTACTTATTTATTTTTTTTTTTTTTATTCAAATATAGACACCTATGATATCTTAAATTAAAATTAAGATGTCAAGTGTGGAAAGATATGACTCATGACTACCTTAATATTAATATTAATAATAAATTTTGTGTGTCATGATACACTTATCTGAATAGTAAGATTTGAATTAATCAAGCATAATATATTTAGGGTGAATTTGTAGCAGCTTTTGCTTCAAGTAATCTGGGAGATGTCTCCCCTAATACCCGCGGCCCAAAGTGTGAATTTTCCGGCCACGAGTGCTCATCCTCATACACTTGTTCTGGAAAAAGTGAAATGTGTGTTGCTTCCGGTCCAGGAAAAGACATGTTCGAAAGTACGAGTATCATTGCGCACAAGCTGTTCGCCGAGTCAATGGTAAGTCTCAGCATTTTATTTTTTACCCTCAACTTTAATTTACATTTTCATCTTTTCCAATAATTTTTCCTCCAGCCCATGAATGCTAATTATTTTTATTGTTACGTTAATTTTTTTTTTTACAAGGGATTAAGTACTTTTAGGTGTCGGCATTTATTTTATGTAAATGTGCTACTGACGAACTATTTTTTAATATACATACATACACAAACATATATATAAATATATAGGTTGGGTTTAATTAAAAAAAAATGAGATATTTAATTATGTTAATAAAATAATTTATTCACAGATAGTTTTAATAGATAATTTTAAAAGTGAGAGTTATATTTTCGTGTGTAGTATTTGAGTGAACACATATGGTCGATTCGAAGTTGTGTAATTATATAAATTATTTAAAATCAAGACCCTAGTAACCGTGATGATACGCAGGGGCTACGTATTTAACGATCGGTACCGGGGATGGATGGACTGCATGTCCGATTTTCTTTACCACTGCGTTGAAGCCATTGTGTGGGTCTGCTGTGTACTCGACAACGCGGATAGTACCGTCGGGTTCGTTGAGTCTGTAAGATCCCTTGACTACATCACCTTCACGTACTTCCTCTTGGCTTTTTACGTCACCGGTATGGGGGTCGTTTACTCCATAGTTGAAAGCGTATTTAGCTGGTGCCTATAATTATTTCAAAAAATATTTATTTTTCCCGGGCAATTTTAAATTTTTTACCTGTCAATTCCCACAGGTGAATTTTTTTTTTTGTTTGAAATTTGAATTTAAAATTAAATTTTAGAATTAACTTACATAAGTATCATGATGGTTTAATCCATGGGCATAAGTATCGTGATGGTTTAATCCATGAGCATAAGAATTGTGTCCATCGTAATCATGTCCTTCGTAACCGTGTCCGTAAACTCCCAAGTGGGAATTAGAGACCACGGGTGCAACGAGTGTCTCGTAAGAGTCGTCATGTCCATGTCCAAGCCCATAGTACGATCCGTATCCCACATGGGAGTTAACGTACCCGTCGTAATCGGCGTAAGAAGCCTCACTGGCAACAGCCAAAGCAGCCAACACGAAAATCTGCCAAAAAAAAAAAACAGAAAAAAATTAAAATGACGAAAATGAAAACTTGTCATGGGTAAAAAAGTTTAAACTGTCGGAATGAAATTTAAATTTAGTACCTTAAACATTTTGTCTGGTACTGAATGTAGTTAACTCAGTGGTGAGAAGTAAACTGACACTTTTGCATAAACTTTACCGTCTTTTATAGTGAGAAACTACGGGTAACTCCTGTCCTAGACAACCAACATGCGTAATATCTTGAGCGTACCCCCAATAGTGTCCATCGATTGTGTAATTCAAGGTCTCGTTCATTTGTAATTTCATTATATTTTTCCCACCTTCTGTTTGTGAGCACAGCTTAGTGCTTATTACCGAATTAAAACCGGCAACGGGAGTGTCCACTGGATATCTGGTCTACGCTCTCGAGGCCGCGACCGCCGCGGTTGTAAAAACGTTTCTAAGTAGAGGGAGTATTGTTATTTTCACTAATATAAGACTGGTCTATAAATATTTCACGTTTGGCTTTCGAGCCTTTTCGTCTGACGTGGAAATTTTTTCGGCGATAAGATAAAAAAATTGAGGATCTGAAATACGAATAATGAGGTAAAAAGTTATTTACAAAAGAGCTATAGAGTAGAAAAAATTTAATGACAAAGACAAGAGTGGCCTAATGGATCAGATGATGACGTACCATTCTATAAAAATTAGTTATAAGGATCTTGTTACGGCTGATGGGCGGCTCCAAGGTGATCATCAATGGAATGTTGATTAATCTGTGACTCATTTAAACTCCGGTGACGAGTTTCCTCAATGAAAAAGTAAATAGAGTAAATAATTTACCCGTTATTGTTAAATTAAATTTAAAATCCAATATAATTTGAATAAATTTACTCTACATTTTTTTTTGACGTTAAATATCTCGCTGAGTTTAAAGAATATGAGAAATTTATAAGAATACAATTTTATAGGAAATTTAATAAGCTACAAAATTGATATAATGTATATTTTATGTACAGCGCACCGTTCATGAGATATTTGCAATTAAAGTTAAAAACTCTTATTCTTAAAAGTGTTACTAGTAAAATAATTTCATATTACTCTTTGATGTCATATATCTCGCTAAATTTGAATAATATGATAAATGTATAAGAATATAATTTTGTAGGAAATTTAATAAGCTACAAAAATGATAAGATAAAAATTTTTCATTTAACCAACCGTTCATGAGATATTTGTAATTAAAGTAAAAAACTAGCAGACGAAAATTTTAATTAGCTCATTTACAATAAAAATTGTAATTATTATAATTGTTAATTGTAAATTGTTTATTCGATTGTCTAGAAATATGGTCAGTTGTCATAAGTAATTATCCCAGATCAAACTCTGCCATGGGATATGTACTTTCGTAATCGAGATGTGACGTAATTAATCTGAGGGCTAAAGAAAAAGGGCAAAAAACTGAAGGAAAAGAAAAGTTTAGTCGTAATATCTCGTATTGTAGGACACGTCAGATCCGGTATATTTTAGTGGTTCATTCGTTGGTATGTACGCTGGCTGTTGATTGTTCTAATTGATTATTTGAGTATAATATAAATGGTATTGGAGGTAAAAGATATGTCGCTTATATGACCGACTCGTGTAATCAATGACAAATGATATGATCTAGTTGAAATATTTTATTGACAACTAGTCCAGTGATTCGGTTGATATTTTTATATATAGAATATATATGTCATTAAATGAAAGTATTTAATTTATTTATCAATTGATTGATTTTTAATAATTGAGTGGGAAAATATTTAACTAGACTTTGACATCAAGTTATTCAAATTAAAATAATAAGTCAATAACCCGACTCACGCGGGAAAAATTTTGAATTTATTTGATTTTTATCGCTGACAATTTTCAGTCTGTTAATTAAGAAAGGGATGGTCGTACTGGAAAATGCTGATTGATGTCAATTTTTTTACTTTCGACTTTTAGCCGCCAAATTATTTTTTTTTATCCTGACTCGTTTTTTAAAAAAAAGCGGGAAAAAAATTTTATTTGAATTTCTAAAAATTTTTTATTAAAAAAAAAAAAAAATACAAATTTTTTTAACTTTGATATAATTTATATATTAAATATATAAAAAAATTAAGTTCATATTTTGGTCGGTTGTAAAAAGGGGCAAAATGGGCATGTTAAAATTTTTGAAAAATTAAATTGTAGTAAAAAAAAGTCATGAGAATTTTTTATTAAAAATTTAAAGATAACTTTAGCATGAGGTAATTCGGGCCACGCAATGTTTTCGGAAGTATAAAAATAATAAACAATAAATCTTTTTAATTACAGTAGAAAAAGTTGGATAATTAAATTATTAAGCTGAACGTGTTAATTATATAAATTGTTGAGTTGATATGAATCTCATATTATGTATAATTAATTAGTATAAATAGATAACGTGTAATACATAACGGTTTGGTAATTGATCATTAGGTTTGAATAAACAATTTGCCGCGTTAATTAATTAATAATTATTACAATAAAATTTTAAGCAAACATTTATTTCTGAAAAAATTTGATAGTTTATTTATTTTCTTCGCTTCATCTAAAAGTTACATAAATTTATGTACATCAATATTTTAGCCGAAGACAGAATAAGTTGACTGCATGATTGATTGGGCAATTTTTTTTAAGACCCGTGAGAACTTTATTTAATTTTTTTTCTTCACTATTAAAAATATATATGATATATTAAGTATTTAATTACTGCCTTTTATTAATTTTTTAAAATTTTCATTTTAAAAAAATTTATAACAGAATTTTTAGAATTAAAAAAAAAATAATTGATAAATAATTAGACCTAAGTAATTACAAGTAAATTTTTTTTTTTAAATACTGGTCAGCCGATACTTAATAATTTTTGAATTTTTTTAAAAATGATAAATAATAAAAAAAAAATAATTTGAAAAATTGCACTTATAGTTTTTTTAATTTTCTACATGTGCATTTTTTTTTTAATTGTTATTTTAAAAAAAAAAAGTTCAAAAATAATTAATTGTCTGGTGATTGCAGGATAATTTTTTAAAATTAAATAAAAGGTAAATTTTTATTAATTAATAATTAGTAAAATGAAATAAATTAAAATGCTAATTAATAATTGGTAACATTAAGTAATTAGTAGAGATATTGCTGGTGACTAAATGGGTAATGAACAGGGACAATAGGATGATATTTAGCAATAAGAGGAATGGGATGTATGGAATGTCCAATTTTCTTTACAACAGCATTAAATCCATTGTGGTCATCAGCAGTATACTCGACAACCCTGATTGTTCCATCCGGTTCATTAATGCTGTAAGATCCTTTGACCACATCGCCAACGCGGACTTCCTCCTGGCTCTTTACGTCCCCCGTGTGTGGATCATTCACTCCGTAATTAAAAGCCTGACGGGGAATCAAAGTCCTGCGTTAGGTTATAATTAAAAATTAAAAATTAAAACTCATTACCACCATGTATTATATATACACATGTATAAGTAGATATTTTATTTTAAAAAATTAACACTCATAAAGTATATTTAATTAAATGAAACTTACGTAGTTATCGTGTGAATCGTATTCATATCCTGAGTATCCATGATCTGGATATGACTCCTCATAACTATTCTCAGGCTCTTGATTGTATGAATCATAGTCATAATTTTCATACTCAACTGGCGAAGCTTTAGTTTTTATGATCAGTATTGCGACAATGAGGACTAGAACCTGTAATTTTTTTATTTATTTACCAATAGTTTTTAACTTTTGATTTCTTTTACCCGCGATATCTTGCTAAATTTCGAAAATATGGAAAATTTATAAGAATACAATTTTGTAGGAAATTTAATAAGCTACAAAATTGATAAGGTACAAATTTTCCATACGGCTAACCGTTCTCGAGATATCTGCGATTAAAGTTAAAAAAATACAACCAAAAATTTAAATTATTTAATAATTATTAATTACCTTTAGTGCGTACATGTTGATAGAGATAATGAGCCTCTTAAACTGATTGTCGATGTACAGATTTCGTTTTAATTTATAGACGTATATATACTAAATAAAAATGGTCATACTACAATGATTATTTGTGCCGAGATGACATTGAAGTCTTTCTAATTTGCAAGGACATGACACGAAATTTATTTAATGTCTTTTTTTCTCTGCTCGCTTTATTAATACTTACACTTTTAATGTAATGCACATTACACGCAACACTTGAAATATATATATACATATATCAGGACTTGGGTATAAAAGTTAAGAAATATGTAAGTCAAGTAAAGTAAATGTTTATACAATAAGATTTCTTTTGTCTAGACTCTCTAATAGTTGTTAAATGTTCTACTCATCGTTCTAAAGAGTTTCACACTTGTGAATATTTTTTATTTTATTATTTAAAGTCTATTCCGTATCCACGTGCAATAAATCGCTCGTGAAAATAAGACAGCAAAAAAAAAAGTCCACAAAGCCGCAATGAACAAAGATGTTATGAATATGTAAAGACTTTTTCTTCTTCATAAGTTTCATTTATTCTTGTGTTCATTTATACTTTTTTCCATCACTTAAATATCTCCTTTTGTATTTAAAGCGACAGTATATTTATTAATCATAGTCTTTATAATTTTTTATTTTTTATATTTTGCTAAGAATGGGAAAAAGTTTAAGCGAAAGGCGACACATAAATTTATGTTTTTCATTCATGTTTATTACTTTTTTAGTTGACTTCTTTTTGCTGCGATTTAAAAATTTTTTTTTTTTTTTTTTATATCGTACGTGATATGGGACCAACTTTTTTTTTTTCTTAACTACTTTCGTAATTGTTACTTAAATATATCATTTACCTTTTTATATATTTTTGTCATGTCATAAGATCAAAACTTTCTTATATATTTATATATACATATATAAGTTAAAAAAAATACATCGTCATTTAATTTTCATTAATTATTGCGCTTTATTTTTTTTTTTAATAATAGGGAAAATGGGGCAAAATGGGCCCTTTGAGAAAAAAAGACTTTCTAGTTCCTTACTATGTTTTTTATTTTTATTTTAATATGTCGCGACTATTGAAAATTAAAAATCTTTTTGGGGTAAAATGGGCCGCTGAAAAAAGTTGTTAATTTTGATTTTTTTTTATCCTATTTTTTCTAGTCTTGGGTATTCGTAATTAATATACTGATCAGATTATTTTCAAATTTTGAAATAAAAAAAAAAAAAATTAATTTCAAAAAATTTTTTTATTTTTTTTTTTATTCTTGAATCATTTAAATCGAACAAAAATTTTGGCCCATTCTGCCCCCTCTACCCTAGTAATAATAAATATCGATCAATATATAATTTATATATTTTTTTATTTATATAATACATGGAAAAATACAAAATAGTATAAATATAAATAAAAAAAAAAAATATTTATAATTTGATAAAATAAAAAAAAGTAATTCGAACACATTTTGGAAATTAAATCTAACAAACCGTCATATACTTATAGTAATATATAATTAGTAAAAAAAAAAAAAAAAAAGTAATCCAAACATACTTTTCATTGGCATTGAGTCATAGTTGGATTGCACAAGTTCATATGAGAAATTTTTTAAAAAGTAAATTTCTCATTATCCATTTTTTTTTTTTTTTAATTATTAGGTAGTAGAGTAATTAAATAAAAAAAATTATTAATTAATAAAAAAAATATCATTTAAACTAAATGATGTTTGTCGAATTCGTAGCCGTAGTAATCAGGAGCCGCGGAAATATATTTCCCAACGTGAACTGGGGCCGGTCCTGGATGATGGGCGACAGTGTGATGGTGCGGAGCCGGATGTAAAGAAGGCTCAACTTTTTTTACAACAGCGTTAAATCCATTGTGATCATCCGCCGTGTACTCGACGATCCTTACACTTCCGTCAGGCTCGTTGACGCTGTAAGATCCGTGTACTACGTCACCGTCACGTACTTCATGCTGGGTTTTGACGTCTCCAGTATGTGGATCATGGACTCCATAATTGAAAGTGTATTTTGGATGTGACTATCATTAAAAAAAATTACGTATTGCATTAATTACTTTAATTAACTAGGAAATGAAATTTAAAAAATATCTGCCTCGAACAAATGGGAGTTTAATAACCAGTCCGACTTACGTAGTAGTCATGATCTTCTCCATGGTCGTGATGTTCTATAGGAACGTGGTGCGCCTCGTGTTCATGGTGCGCTTGGAGTTCATGGTGGGCTTGATGGAGTTCATGTTGCGCTTGATGGAGTTCATGGTGCGCTTGATGGAGTTCATGGTGCGCTTGATGAAGATCATGCTGCTGTTGATGAAAATCGTGGTGCGGTTGATGATCGTGATGAGCGACATCGTGGAATGGAGCCGCTGAAACCGAATGAATCGGGACCGAGACCGTTGGCAGAACGTGATGCCCTTCGTAATCGTTGCTTACACCCTCGTAACTTGAATAGTCGGGATAGAAATTACCGTGAGCACCATTGTGACCAATCAACACGGCATTACATATCCCTGATGTTAGAAATAGACTCAGTATCTGTAATTTTAATTATTTAAAGTCATTTGTCAGTCATAAATTTTTTTTTTTTTCTACAAGTACTTAATGTCATAATTTATCTCAAGATTTATTGAAAAGTCGGGAAAGATTGACGCGGAAATGAGTGACTGAGAATGGGAAAGTATATATATATATATGTATATATATATATATATATAAAAAAGTGAGAGAAGCACTTCCTCATCATTTATAAAAGTATATTTGTACTTTCGTCGTCAAGTCATTTTTTTTTTTTTATGAGATATATACATATATATTTATATATATATAAAGAGTCTCTTGAGATGTCAGTTTAAACGACACATCATCACTTTCCCATTGAAAAAAAAAAAAAAATTAATTATTATTTTTTAAAAATTTGAATATAATTTTTTATCAAAAATTTTTTTTTTTTTTAAAATTGAAAAATATCACAAATAAAAAAAATCACATGCACTCGCGTACCTTGATCATGATTAAAAACAGTAACTTAAAAAAAATGTAAATAAACAAAAACAAGAGTTGGTATTTCACTGACGTACGAGGAGCAAGAAGACACTGATAGTCATCATCCCTGTGTTGATGGTCTTATATCCATCTCCCACTCGTAACAATTCGTTCCGGCTTGAAGACTCACCAGGTGTATACCCTCCTCCTGTACTTAGCAAATGTACTCTAAGTACATGCCACATAACATCCCGAGATTCTTAACTTAAAACTCTTGCTTCAAGGTTCAAACTCTTTCTCTCTGTCTCTTCAGAAAAAAAAAAAAAAAAAAAAAAAAATCATACATAAACTGGAGCAAAATTTAAAATGAAAAATTAGTCAGGCATTTAAAAAAAATTTTTTTTTAAATTCGAAAGTCGATTACATATTTTTAAATTTATTATATATTTTTGTCAATACAATATATATATGTATATATATACATATATTTTTAAATTAATTTAAATAATAGAGTTTACAAATTAGAGTCATAAATTTAAGTGTATTCAGCAAAAAAAAAAATTCTTTTATAAATATTGTTCAGTTTTGTCATAAGTGAAATGTCCACATTTTGTCACAGGACTACAGGCATGAAATCCTAATATGTAATGTAATATTTGTGCCGATATATCGGCGGAACTACGGAGTTGAGTATGAACATACATTTATTACAGAGTCTCAGGAGTCTTAAGAAGTATTCACACATATGTATGCATGTATATTTATAAATATATATTTAGATGTGGTAATGTCTTTCGTAAAACTTGTTCAACATTTTACTAATGTAACGACACAAAGAAAGACCTGGCATCTTATTATAATATATATAAATATATAAAAAGGAGAGTAATTAAAAAAATTCGAAATTTTTAAATAATGTATACTTAATATTTCATTTTGCGGCGAAACTAAAGGATTTAAAAAAAAATGTTTCCTACAAAAGTTGTAGGAAATTTAATTTGCTACAAAAAAGATAATGGGACTAATTGACGTATCTCTAATAGTTTTCAAGTTGTAGATAAAATAAGCAAGGGGTTAATTAATTTAAAAATGTGTCAGAATTTATTTTTTTACTTCAAGTGGAAATTGCGCTGAAATAATTAGATGTATGAAAAAATGTAAAGAGACCTTTTTTGTAGAGAATTTTATCAGCTATAAAAATGTCCCTATGCATTTTTGTGATATATTTATTAGTTTAGCTGTAATTTTAATTTTTTTACAGTAACTTTGAACAAGGCGTCCGATAGTGAATAAAAATATAAATTTTTAGGTGACTGTGACTTTATTTAATTAAAATAAATAGTATGTAAATAGAAAAAAAAAAAAATAAAAAATATCCCGTTAAATATTTCGTAAGATCCGTGGGATTTGTACATCTGCCATTTAAAATCGAAGTGCATGGTCGGTAACTAGAGCATTCACTTTTATTTAGATTATGTAGTTTCTGAGGAGTTCTGCGGACTCGATACAACTCGATTATATTTAATACGGATAAACCAAATGAAAGCATTTCGATCAAGGGTTACGGGTTTAGGTTTACTTAACTACAGTACAACTTGTATAATTTATAATAATATATACATACATATATATAAAAGTTTGTGTAATGGGTAACGATTATAATCAAAAGGTTTCAACGATCTCGTGGGGAAAATTCATATATTTTTTTGTCATAAAAATATATGCAATTAAAAAAATTAAAAAATTAATTAATCTACTAAATGTTCACTTAATTAATAATTAATATCCAAACCAAAAAATTTCAACTCTCACTATGTACTGAGTAAAAAAAGTCGTCTAGTTAAATTTCTAATTAAAATAAATAAAAATAAAAGTCGAAAATAGTTATATAATTATTAGTAATATAAAAGAAATTGGCGTTATTAAAAAATAGTCATACATTAAAGTAATTACAAAAAGTAGTTGTAGCATTAAAATATTACATGACAATAAATTGAGTGAAAATAAATAATGTAATTAATTAAACAATAATCATAAAGTATGAAAGAACAAAAATAAAAAGAAAATGTAATATACTTAAAGACAATATGTATTGCGCATTGTCGAGGGTGTGGAAAGACTCTTAAGAAGTCTCACGCTCAAGTTATATTATATACATGATGTGATGTGATGTGATCATACCCAGTATGAGCTACATGAGAGCAATTTTAGTATTGAGATTCAGAGAATCTTAACTGAGCCGAACACCGATTGCTTTTCTCTCTCGATACTCTCTGCTATATATATATATATATGTAGTATTGAAGCTTATATATCTACATCCACTTTACCCTTACCTATATATGTATATATCAAGTATGAAGATTGTAAGATTGTTAAAAGAACAACCCGCGATGTGCCGTGTCGCGGTCGTGTCAATCTCTACGTCTACGTTACAAAGTTACCGTACTCCAGTGCCCGAATTATGCAATGTATTGTTTACGAGTTGCCATTTCAATACAATCATGTGAACTACACTGTACTATTGCTACTAGTACTATTGCTGTACACTCAACAGTAGTATAGCTATATGGCGGACAAAAGTTTAAAGAGATGAGAATGAGCAACAGAACTTCTCCTTGTTCCCGCGTTTTTTTATTTTTAAAATTTTTATTCTGCGTCGTATGAACAGAAGAGAAAAAAAAAAGTCGACGTGAAAAGAGAGTATGGAGATGTTTAATAAAACTGATTTGGTATATGTACTTAGCTCTTGTGCATACATTGGAATATATCCTAGATGTATTGAAATATATGTAGAGAATATGTGGTAGTACAAAGTGATGTATTTATTAATAAATGTCATTATATTATCATATTACTTGCAAAATGGAGTTTTAGAAATTTTTTTATCAAAAAATGTATATAGGCCACTGAAAATTATTTTTTGAAAAAGTTTTTTTCATAAAATTCAGCCGAGTTACAGATTTGGGATCAATGCTCGGTTAAAGATACTAAAATTTGAGTTTTTTGGCTTAAATTTGATTTTTTTGATTCTCTTAGTATACAATTAAGTCAAAAAAACCAAAATTTGAGTTTCTAGGCTTAAATTTGATTTTTTTTATTTATTTAGTACGAAATTAAGTCAAAAAACCAAATTTTGAGTTCATAAGCTTAAATTTGATTTTTTTTATTTATTTAGTAGACAATTAAGTCAAAAAACCAAAATTTGAGATTTTATTCTTGAATTTGATTTTTTTGACATTTAGTATAGATTTAAGTAATAAAATTGAAATTTGAGTCATTTTTGACCTCGGGTCAAATTGATTTTCAAAATCCACGTTTTTTTATTACAAATTTTTATGTCAGAATTATTTTTACCATAAGAAAAAAAAATTAATTTAACTTTTGCAACACCGGCCCATTTTGCCCCTCCAGCTACATATATTTTATTTATAAAAAAAAACTAAAATTTCATAAATTATGATATATTACTATATATATTTTTCAACATATAACCCTTTTTCATACGGGAATTCACAGGATAACATAACATTGGTAGAGATATTGTCTACATATATGAAATACACATATATATAAGATATACAAGTGAAATGTCTTAATGCACATCCTTGGCACGTACACGGGCAGATGTAAGCACTTAAGGATTAAGGATCTAAGCAGGATAATTACAATAAAAATCTTAATATTCCAGTGGTCGTTAAAAATAATTAATCGTGATCGAAATAATTGCCGAGTGGTAAAAATTTGAATGGGTAATGAGGGTTAAAAAATAGTTAAATATAACCGGACAATAATTTAGTGTCATTTGAGTATAATGGAGGTGAGTTTTTGAATGGGTCTGCGGACACAGTAATTAGTACTTGGCGTGAATTTTTAATCGTGTGTAGTCTAGCGTGGGAACGTATTGTGCATATGGGATCTGCAAGTTGTCGAGGCGGTTGATAGAATACTGAGTGCTGAGATGAGTTGGAGAAAGAGAGATTATTTAATATTTTAAATAAAGTGAGAGTACGAGAGAACAGAGAAAGAAACTGGGGAGAGTGAGACAATAAAAAGGAACGTTCTAGTTTTTCAGAGTGATGGTATAGTAGTAAGATATTTAATACTACAATTACTGTGACTTTTGCTGTCGGTCGGTGTAATTTTACATATATGTATGTATTGTAGATGGAGGAGTAACTACGCTCCATGGAGTCTAATCCTACGAAAGACGAACGGCTTTGCCTTTGGCTTGCATAATATACTAGATTATAATATCCTGCTCAATATAGACTGCATGGCAAATTAGCATGCTAATTAGCTAGTGTATTTTGTCGTGATTCTGAAACCAGTTACTCCTCAATATCCTTTGAATATTTAGTACTGAGAAACGATTGCTCGGCTGGAGTCTGGAATATTTATTTTTTTGAATTTATAAAATAATTTTTATCTTCTAAACCAGAGATTTCGAGTAATAAATTTTTTCGTCCCATTTTGCCCCAGGTCACTCAGAAATTTAAATCATAGACAATGAAAAAAATCCGGTTAAAAAAATTATATTTTGATAAATTTTCAAATTTATTTAATCAAAAATTTGAAAATAATAATTATTTGTATTTCTTGGCGCGTATTTTGAATTCTAAGAAATTGGTGGCAGTTTAAAAAATTCAAAATTATCCATTGTCATTTTTTTAATTTTGTTATTGAGAAATTCAAAAATATATTTTTTTGAAACGGAGTCCAAAAATATTTTTCACGCATATGAACCCTTGTATATTTTTGAAATTATAAATTTTCTCAAATTTTGAAAAAAAATAATTATTTAATTTGTATTTCGCGGCATGTAATCTCAGCTCTAAAAAATTGGCGGCAGTTTAAAAAATTCAAAATTATCTATTGTCATTTTTTGAATTTTGTAATTGAAAAATTCAAAAATATATTTTTTGAAACGGAGTTCAAAAATATTTTGCATGCATTTGAACCCTTGTATATTTTTGAAATTATAAATTTTCTTAAATTTTGAAATTCGTGACGTCAATTTCGGCGGCCTTCGATTTAAATTCCAAGGGCAATAAAAATATTTGACCATCAAGTTGGTCCAGAAAATTAAAAAAATAATTTCTAATGATTACCTTCATAAATATTTAAAATATATATCAAAATTTTATCTCAGCAAATTGATACATTAAATAAATAATGGACATTAAAAAAATGTATGACGCAAGTTATGAAATCCTTGTCATTATACGTGATTACTTAGTCTCAAAAGATTTATATAAGGGTAAAATATCCATATATATATGAAGATAATGTTTTATATCGGTATAAAAAAGTTAGAAAGTTTCTAGAGGACATGATCATCAGGATTAATTTGTAAGAAAAGTTTATTCTTCATTCAAGATTATAAGTTCATTAAAAGATCGTATATTCAGCATACAAATGCTTACATATAATATCGTAAAAGGTATTAAATAAAATCCAGGTGTTTTATCATAACGTAATGTCCAATAAAGAGATTAGATGAGTACATACTACAGATAATAATGTCAAGAATGAGAATAAAGGAGTAATATAATAAAAAAAATAAAAAAGTTTTAAATGCATGTCTTAAAACTCAAGGACACACTTTCTTGCAATAAGTAAAGTGTTTCCGGTGACTCCTTCGACAATTTTGTGGGTCTTTCGCACACGCGATAAAGATCCAATTGTTTTGTTAAGACAAAGACGTATAACGTCCTCGTGATATAAAAAAAAAAAATAAATAAACATTTTCATTAATTCTCTCATTCACTTGGCATTGAGTTTATAAATTGTTTTGTTTTATTTTATTTTATTCATTTATTTACTACTTACCTTTGACTTTTCTTCATCTACTTGATTTATACCAAAATTTATATGAGACAAACATTAAATTTGAAAATTTTTGGAAATCAACTGAAAATTTTCGGGACATTTTTTTGGGACATATTTTTGAGTTTAATTTTATATATTATGGAATTCCTGAGACTATAGTATATATATACGGGCTAGGAAAAATTCCTCGTTTCAAAAAAATTTTTTATTTTAATTTACAGATAAGAAATAATTTTTTTTTGTGTAAATATATATATATGTAAGGTATAGTTTATTTGATATTTATGTTTAATGTATTTGTACTTATGTTGATGATCGTTGCATCATATCACTGGTAAATAGATCGAGGTAAAGTACAGGAGAGTAGAAGAAGAGTAAAGAACATTTCTTGTGCATTAACTTGCAATTTAGTTATATAGCTCTTACTAGATGGTAATATCTACGCTAGTTTAGTTTCAACTGTCTTGTACTTAAAACTTATATTTATCTATATATATATATATATTTATGTGTATGTGTGTATGTGTACATAAAAGTTTTCTTGATGATACAAGAGTTATCCTGAAGTTAAATGCGCGACTAAGACCTAAGAAATTGTAATAAGATTTCCTCAACATAAATTCGTAATTACCGTGTGAAATTAATCTGATATTGTTAATTTAGATTATTTAATTAATTTATTAATATCGAATTAAAAAAAAAAATTTATTACTCGGGAAAAATAAATTAGACCTATGGCAATTTTTTCCTCAAGCAGATGAAAATTAAAAGGAAAATAAACCAAAAATTAAAAATGTTAGATTTCAAAAAAAACCAGAGCCCGTAAAAAAATTTTTTTGGGTCTTGTAATTGGGCCACATTAAATAAAATAATTTTTTAAATCGATTTCTTTCAATAGATCGATCATAGAATGGCCTAGATAAACATCTTACTTCATATATATATACATATACATATAAGATATACATACATATTATACAGTGAAATCGATTTCCTGTAAAAATTTTTTCAATCTATTTTATTACATTTTAAAAGTAATTTTACTTTCTAGTTAAAGTTTAATTTTATCTTTGAATTATTAAATTAATTTTAATTACATATTCATTTTTTTTTGTTTAATTAAATTGAAATATCATAAATTATTAATTGCACGAATATCAACGAATAATAATTTCTCATCGACATGTAAATAAAAATGACAGTACATTTATATTGATAAATCATCGCTTGCAATTATCGTCAACGATCGTAACAAAAGGTAATGACAAAATAATTAAATGACACACAAGTTCAACCATGGCATTTGCATGATTTTTTTTTGTATTGACAAGGACACATGTTAATTATAATAAACATATACAAATAGCGGTAGAATAGAAAGCCAATGGTGAAGTTATAGACGGCGTTGCTTCGAGCCCCATTGAAAATTCACGTAACGAGAAGCAAACTATAGATTGAATGAATGAATGACTGAATGAATGTGCTTTATCAAGCAAATATTCAACATCATTTTCTAGCTTATTTCCATTTAACATCAAACTCTCACAGCATGAGTCTAATTTTCTCTCCAACACACAAAACACACACACACAAACCTACTGTGTCACGTGGAGCCATAATCGAACCAGCTTTTATACAAACTTTCCAAAGTTACATCGTCCAGATTAATTGTCACCGGATAATTAAAAAGTTCACAAATTCAACAACTTTACTAAAAAAAATTTTTTTTTTAATAATTTTTCCGAAATTTCATTTTCCAGCTTCAATTATACATAAGTCTACTAAAAAAAAAAAATTGTAATTTATTTTTATACCTAAAAATGAAAAAACCCTAATTTCGAAATTTGAACATTCGAAATTTTGTCATTTGAGTAATTCCAGTTTTTTTAGCGGAAGTTTAAAATTTAAATAACGTAATTGATAATAAATGAAGTAACTTATAAAATAAAGACATTTAAATAAATATATATAATTGAAATATATGAAAAAATATTTGTTACGCGCAATTCCGGCGCTTTCCCTGTCCACAGTATATCTTAATGCAATAACTACTATGACACGTACGGTAAATAAGTGAATAAGTATTACATATATACTTATATTACGTATCATACTCTGTACTATATATATGTATGTATACATATATATATACATATGTGTGTAGACATAATATGCATGATACAGTCGACTGGTGAGCTATTATAATGCTAATGTAGTACAGCGTACATGACATATATATGTATATATAATATGTATAAGTGAACTATGCAAACGTGATATGGATGAGACGTCGTCACGGGTCCTGGCCACGTGAACGTCTTGAACCCGTCTTTTATTTGACGTTACAAACGTATTTTCATTTAAAAGAGTTAAACTCTACTGTACACTAAAAAATTTCCAACAAATTTTACTATGGGTGCATTGTAACCCTGGACCATAAGAAAACTGGTATGAAATTTCCAAATGTCCCATAGTAAACGGATGCGCAGACGACACGATTGGAACCTATGCGCATACGTTTACTATGGGACACTTGTAAATTTTGTAGCAGTTTTCTTATGGTCCAGGGTTACAATGCACCCATAGTAAAATTTAATGGGAATTTTTCACAGTGTACTGTTTTCTTACTACAGTATATTTAAGTGTGTTGATAAGATGGAAACACGAAATGAAAACCATTCTTCTGGTTAATTGCTAAATCAAAAAGTACTTTTATTTTATTATTTTAAACCCATAGTTTTTGTATAATTATCGATACTGTTGATTGAAAAAATCTTTTATTCATTTTTTTGAATTGCAGAATATTTGGAACAACACGTCAAGGGTTGAGGAACTGAGAGGGCCTGTAAGGATCGTACATCAGTTTGTGAAAATGCCAGGACAGAGAGCAAAATTTTTCAATCATACTACCAATCAAATGGAGGAGGTAATTTATTATTATTATAATTTAATTTCAGTTTCCGGTTCTACGAGATTTCAAATTTGGGTCAGGAGACTTTAAAATTTTTTGGGAAAATTTAGGAAAATAGTTTTTGATATATTTTAGGCCTAACGAATTTTTCAATGATACAAAGTGTAGAAATTTTTCGCCTTACCCTAGAAAATATTTTCTTTTTTGAAATTTTTTGAAAATACTGACGGATAGAAATTAATTGGGTCGGTGACAAAAAGCTAGAAGAAGTTTTCGCTCGTTCAGAAATTTTTTCGTGCCCCAGTTTCGCCGATTTCTGATAGCCGATCTTGAGTTTAAGCAGATTGTGATAGGCCGGAGCTTGTACTGAGCTTTAAAAATTTATTAGCACTAAAAATAAGTGTTCCATTTAGTGGAGTTACAAGTCTGTTCCGATTTATTAACACGTCGACCCGTCAATACACCAACAGAGAAACAGAAAGCGTATTTTGTGAATCGTTTGTATACGTGGTAATAGTATAGCAGTACTCACATATGTGTTTGTGCTTTATTGACGAGCCGACTCGTAAATTTTGACGAAGCTGCGTACCATAAAACATTTTTATTTTTAAAATATTTATCGTACATAAAAGATTTATTGCTGAATTTTTTTAGATATCGTTTCATTTAAATAATCATATGACCATCGACCCGCTTCAAAATTTTAGTATAGATGTATTTTATTTTTGTCTTGTAAATTCTTAGTTTTTTTTCTCGAGTCATTTGCTCTGTCGTCTATCCGTTATTTTTTTTTTTTACCAAATTAAATATCTTTAGATTTTGAACCATCTGTTGATTACGCGCCAAAAAAAAAAATTTAACTCATATCTAATTAATATTTTTTCCGAACCACACGAAATGAAAAAAATGAATTTTTTATAATTTTTGAATTGATCAAAAAAGGTAAACTTTTGATCTGACTTCGATTGAACTCGTGTCGGTCTTAATTTGTCCAGGAGGTTGTAAATATTTGAAATAGGAACATTTTGTCCTGGAAATTACATTTTGCACGTTTCCAGAGGCGTTTTGCTCCTCCCCTTTTCAAATTAAAAATGAGTTTTATTAAAAAAAAAAAGAATTTATCAGGTAAAGACATGTCTTCCAGCGATGGGCTACAGTTTCGCGGCAGGAACGACCGATGGCCCAGGTTCGTTTGCCTTCGAACAAGGAACCACGACTTCAAATCCCATGTGGAACGCCGTCCGTAATTTCGTAGCTGCACCCACGCCCGAGGATATTGAGTGTCAGGGCCCGAAACCAATACTTCTCGCAACTGGGAGGGTAAGACAACAATTTATTAGTTTAATGTCAACCAAAAGGTCTCATGTTCCCATCCGTACCCTCGACACTAATCACGAAAGGTCAGTCCTTCATTCCTACAAGAAAACACAATATTATGCTTATCCTCATATGAGGACATGATTTATTATATCCCAGTTCTCTTACATCGGCACTCCTCTGACAATTCAATTCGTCGGATAACGTCAAGTTTCATACTTTTAGAATATACTATTACTATACGTAGTATTTAAAGTTTCGATTATCTAGATGCGGTTGCCGTATCAGTGGCAGCCACAAGTTGTTTCCACTCACTTGGCGATGATAGGCGGGTTCGTGATAGCTGGTGTCCCGGGTGAATTCACCACCATGGCTGGCAGAAGAATGAGAGAAAACATCGAATCAACTGCTGAAGAGATAACCGCTTCCCGGCCAACAGTCGTCATCGCCGGACTCTGTAATACATACAGCGATTACATCACCACTCCTGAAGAATATCAGGTATCAAAAATTTAATAATTATTTTATGCTAAATTTTAGCTCGTTTATTATTTTTTTTTTTTACTGGATATAGATACAAAGATATGAAGGCGCCTCGACAATTTATGGGCCTCATACACTTACTATTTATTTGCAGCAATACAGGCAACTTATTACCGCTGCCTTACGAGTAAGTATTTACGTTTATTATTAAAAAATTATTTCTGGTTAATTTTACTTTTTTGTGAGAAAAGTAAATCTCATAAATTTATGGGGAATTTAAAAAAATTTGAATTATGAAAAAAAAGATAAATTAGCTTTGATTTAAAAATAACAATTAATAATGAATGGTGTCAAATTTTTAATATTATGGCGAAAATATTGGTCTTATAGAAAAAAATTTTTAACAAAAGTTGTAGGAAATTTAATTTTCTAGAAAAAATGTCTCTTATGATTTTTTTGTACGACCAATATTTTCCCCGTAATGTCAAAATCAAGATTTTCATAATTAACAAAAATTTGAATCATTCATTATGAATTTTAATTTTGGAATTACAGTAAAAATATTGATCCTACAAAAAAATTATAGGAGACATTTTTTCTAGAAAATTAAATTTCCTACAACTTTTGTTTGAAAACTTTTTCTATAAGACCAATATTTTCGCCGTAATTTCTAAATCAAGATTTTCATAATTAACAAAAATTTGAATCATTCATTATGAATTTTAATTTTGGAATTACAGTAAAAATATTGATCCTACGAAAAAATTATAAGAGACTTTTTTTCTAGAAAATTAAATTTCCTACAACTTTTGTTTGAAAACTTTTTCTATAAGACCAATATTTTCGTCGTAATTATCATTTGAAGTATTCATTTCGAAATTACGGCAAAAATCTTGTCCTTACTTATCAATAAAATATATGAAAAAGTATCGTAATTTTTTTTTTGTTTTTGAAGGACAAAAAAATAGAACCAGGGCCATCTCCAAAAAATCTGACCCTGGAAAATTTAATAACTTTACAAACTCCAGTAGTGTATGACACTGCAAAATGGGGAAAAAATTTCGGAGATTGTATTAAACAACCAGATAAAGTAGTCAGAGTTGGCGATACTGTGTCCGCAATATTTGTAAGTATTTTATTTGATATTTTATTTTATTGGATTCGCGGTGGTGAGTTTAATTATTTGTGTCCATGAAATTTAGCTAATTGGCACCAAGTAATTGGCAATCAATACTAAAAACGTCTCGCACCAATTACCCACATGTAACAAATGATATTACTGAAACATAATTTTCACAAATATAATTTTTTAAATTGCCCCGTGTCACAATACTCATAAAAATTTCATTTATTTTATTTAAATAATGTAAAAAAAAAATAATATCGTGCACAAAAAAATTCCCAATAATTAAATATTATAAAACAATAGTGAGATGAGAAAAAAAAATATAATAAATTATCAAATTATTATTTTACAATTGCATAAGGATAATATCATCATACATATAAATGTTGCATATAATTTTGTTGCACAATCATTTTACAAGAAATTTCATTCAACGCGTGATAATAATGTTACGCATTGCTGTCTATATATATATTGAAACGCACTCTGTTGGATTGCTTCTGTAGATATTACCAAATATGATTATACATACTATATATATTTAAAAATTACAATATAATTTAAATAACAATAATTTCATATACATTTATTATCTTGATAAATATATAACATTTTAATAATTATTAATGAATATATGTTATATAACAATATGACTAATATTTAAAATTTTATATTTACTGTTGCTTGTATCTATTGCTCCTAAAAAAATTGATTGCCAATAAATATGTCGGTCATATATATATTAGAGTGGTTTTTAAAAGGGTGATATTTTTAAATAATTACTATCACTTTTCAAACGGTTTCAAATACAAAAAAAAAATTTCCCTGAAGTTTCAGCTTTTAAGGATCAACGGTAACTGAACTTCCGGATTTTAGATTTAAAATTAAGTTTTAAATATCACAGAGACTATAGATGAAAATCTTCCGTTCTGCATTTTTCCTGAAAAATTTTTTCTGAAAAAATCAATGACGAATAATTTTTTTGTGATTTTTTTTTGACTTCACATCTTCCAAAAACGTAAAATTTTCCACATTGATAGCAGATGTAACTACAACTCTGTCAATTTTTTTCCTGATACAGAAATTTATTAAAGGCCATAAATAAATAAAATTTTTTTAAAAAGGATACAGAAAATTAAAGTCAATGTCCCCTAAAGATGTATATATCCGGCAAAAAATGGAGTTCTATATATATATGTAATATGTTTTACATTTTTTAAAAATAACTGTGTTCAAAAATTTTAATGTCCGTTAGATGACCACTTTGGTCCAGCTTTACTATGACACCATAACATTTCAAACAAGAATAATTTCTCCATATAAATTTAAAGTCAAAAAGAAATTTTGTGACACGTGTTCCCTTTGGAATCAGGAGTTAAAATCGTAGGGTAATAAAATCTGTAATTGAATCAGATAAATAATCATTCCCTACCAATAAGATTTATCAAAATTAAATACAACTGATTTTTTACCAACGAAATTGTCATAAGAATTTTCAATAAAACCAGAGGTTTCGCTAGTCAATGAAATACAATAATCCTCGACCTAAATGTTAAGAAGACTACGTCTAGCAATTGTATATAACGTTTTTTATTGAGCCTGTGAAATAAATATAAAAAAAGGTATGACCGATGCAGTCCATTAGACATGCCGGAAAGTACATACCACGGCCTCATAAAACCTTAATATTATCTCTTTATCCTTCAAGGATTCACATAATACTTTACCGCTATCGGATTTAACTCAAAGTTCACTTTGCCCACTAAAATATTATTTTTTATGTAATAATATAACGATCCCTTTAAAAAGGTAATCAATGTTGCGCTTCTAAATCTTCTTACACAATTTTTAGTACTAATATTCCGTCGACGTAAATATATAAATATATATGTACATATTTTAAAGTAAATAAATCTGTCAGATTGCAGGACATCCGAGAAATAATCTCATGACAGGCCGCAGTTTCTTGACAATCGAGAAATCAAAAAATAATTCCTGGGTTGAAATCGCAACTGACGCTGACTGGGAGACAAAGTAATTTTTTTTTTTTTCATTACTTACTTGTCTGTTATAAATATAAGTAACTTTTGAATAACTAATGCTTTTTTTTTTTTTAATAAGATTATTCTGGGCAAGAACGTCAGTAATATTTGGAACAAGTCAAGTTGAAATTTCATGGGAAATTCCTGCTGATACAGAACCAGGAAAATATAGAATTGGACATTGTGGGTCATATCAATATATATTTGGCGGGAAATATCCTTATCAAGGATATTCAAATTTATTTGAGGTGAGAACTGTCTTAATTTAAGTCGCGGTGAAGAAGTCGCTGTTTTTTTTTAAATTAGTATTAAAAATATTTTTGAAAAAAAAAAAAAATCAGACCAAATTTTCCATGTGCCTCAAAATTTATAAAAAATTTGATAAATTTAGTAACAGATGTCGATGTCAATTTTAAACAAATTAAATCTCAGATGATTTTTCTTTGGTAAAAAAAATCATCTTTTAACCTATGGCCTCTGCTCCACCTTTACGCGACACTATTTCAACAATTAATTAATTAATTAATTATTTATGTCGGCATATATTATATCTTATTAATAATAGCTCATTATTTCTCAGGTTAAATCGCAAGGGAGTATGTAAAGTAATTAACTCTCTACAGTTCTCCTATTATAATATACTATTTAACCCGATATATATGTATCGCATATGAATATTCACTGAAATCTGATACCCATAAGAGACAATAGTCGATGAATAATCATATATTGATAATATTAATTATGCGCAATTATTTTATTTACATAAAAAGTCAAGAGTGATTGAGGATTTTATTCAAATTTGCATTCTTCTGATTCGGAGTTCCAGAGTTTGAAAAAAAATTTCCAAAAATGAATTTTCCTCCGAGGGAATTAAATTAATAAACAGTCACTCGCTTCCTATTCACTTTGAATTTACTCCGGATCTAATTTGCAAATTTTTCCAGTGTAATAAAAAAAAAATATTTAATCAAAGAAGACTCGTATTTTTTTTTCATCAATGGAACTTTAATTCGATAATTTATTTTTAAAAATTGTGATTTTTTACGATACTGAGATAACTGAGTCTAATTTTTGGATTTTTTTTTAAACGATAAATTATAAAAAAAACAATATTTTAAAAAATTACACATATACTTTTTCAAATTTTCTACATGTGCATATTTTTATTTATTTATTTTTTTTAATAGAATTGGTGAAAAAAGAAGTCAAAAAATTGTTAATTGTCTGCCGACTTCAGTATCATGATTTTTTATGTATATATTTGTTTACTATTATAAATACTGTGTCAATTAATTTCTTATGGTTGAGAAGACCAGGATTACTAATGTAAGTAATCACGTAATTCAAGGGAAGACCTTACGAAACTAATGTCGATCGTTAATTTTCACATTCGCACGGTTTCACTCACATCATTTATGTGAATAAAAAAAAATAGAAATAAAAACACAGATGTTCATTCAATATCACAACTATATACATATATACATACATACATTCGAAAATAAAAAAATTAATTGATAATTTTACTACAAAAAATAAGTAATTAGTGATTAGTAATTAAAATTCTAGATAATTTATTTTAAGTAAATTTTTTTTTTAAGTAATTATTTTTATATAAAAATCATTTTTAATGTCTACTATATTGTAATTATTATTTATAAAAAAAAGTTTATATATATTTGACTGCAATGAAATTGCAATAGATAAAAATTCAAAAATTATTACCTGAGTAATAATTTTATGCTGCAGAGAAATATATAATTGTGAGGGAAAAATAATGTATTTAATTTATCTTTATTTTACTGCCACTATTTTAAAATAAATGCCACTGTTTTCCATCTACTGTTCAACCGCCAAGACTGCAGAATAAAAATATTATTTAAATTTTTATATATAAATGAAATAATTATTCACTCTGCAAATAAATGTCACATTTTTTTTTTTTTTACAAAAATAAAGATTTCAAATGTCTGGATTTTATTTTTTAAGAGACGAAATTCTCGAGTAATTTTTTTTAATGTAATTAAAATATTAATGCTTCGATGTATAAAAAGTAATTTCGTTAATTGGTAGAATGAAATCCGCTGAATAATTAAAGAGATCAAAGAAGTCGAGAAAAAAAATCCTCAACATTTAATATTTTATTTTCGATTAGCGATTGATCGAGTTGTAGATTTTAAAATCGATTAAATTTATTCAAAGAAAATTATTTAGTTTGTGAAAATAATTATTTTTTGTTTTGACGAATTTCACGATCTGCAGATATTTGAAATTAAAGTTTCAAAACGAGAGAGAAAAAAAAGCGCAAACATAAAAACTTTGCTTGTTAAATGCGTAATTATACTTTAAAATTAATGTTAACATGTAAGATTTAAGTCATATATTAATCGCAGATGTACATTTTAAAATATAAATTTTTTCTGGTAAAAGAATTTGTATTTCATATTTTTAATAAATAAATTTATTGATATATTTTATATTTTAAAAGATTGAAGCCTTATTATTATTTAAAAATGTAATTTGTTATTTGTAGTGTAGTTAATAATAATACTATTGCAGATAAAAAATGAGTAGAAAGTTTATAACAGAATTGCATGCCGGGAATCACGTGAAGCTTAAGATCATGATTGTATTGCTATAATCGACCCCTTTAGTTATTTTTTATTAATGAGTAGAAAAATGGAACGATCGACTAAGTACACATGCCACGGAACTTTGCTGTGTATCTGATTAATAGAAGCGTGGGTATTTTTGATACGGAGATTTTAATTCAATTTTTTTTTTAATTTTTATCTCAAGTGAGCTTTCCGATCTGGAAAGATTAAAAATAAAAATTTTCTAGGACTTTTTGTGGATTCTCCAATTAGATGAAATCGTAATGAACAAAAAACGTTTATGGTATGATGGGTTATTCCCAACAGGAGCAAAGTTACGGACTATTCTTTATAGAAAATCATCTCCACCCATGTTCACCCATCTCCACCAAGACTCATATGGGTCTCAACTAAAAAAAAAAATTATTCCCAGGACTTTCTATGGCTTTTCCTACTAGAGGACATCATAATGAACAAAAAACGTTTATATTATGATGGGTTATCCCCAACAGGAGCAAAGTTACGGGCCACTTTTTATAATATTGCATAGACAGTGTCATCTGCCTGCATCTGCCCGACGTCGATTACTCAAAAAATAAATTATTCCTCTAACTTTTTATGGCTTTTCCTACTAGAGGACATCATAATGAACAAAAAACGTTTATATTATGATGGGTTATTCCCAACAGACTAAAAATTACAGGCCATTCTTTATATAGCAATGCATGTGCAGCCATCCTTCCAGAGTCTCCTTGCCCAACATGGCGTCATAGGTCGAAAATAAAATTTTTTCTTCGTTTTTTCGGAACTTAAAAACTGATGATTGTATTCTCTAGCCGAATCGTTTTCAAACAAGTAAGTCAACCATATCTATTTTAAAAATTTTAAAATATCAACGCCTAAATTCAAAATAAAATATATCCATAACTAGGACTAGTATAAGAAATGTTGCCAAGCAAATAACACCTCTAGCTATCACCTAAAGTAAAATTATTAGTTGTCATAAATCATGAACTATAATTCTCATTAATTTTAAAAATAACAAACTCAGAATAATAAAATAAAATTAATCAACTTTTTAACTGTTTACCTTTACTGTCAAAATTGCCTTCTGTTACAATCGCCCCTCTCTTACTGTGTAAATTATCGCCTCTTTACCAACAACTACGACGGAAATCTGTTTCCACAGCTGTACGTCAAAAACTCATAAAATCGATTTAATTCAAACAACAAAACTCGAATATGAATTTCAGAGACGTAACTAAAAAATAACTTCATTAAATTAATTAAAAATTATATTTCTTCATTAAAACAAACAAAACTTTACTTTAATTTAAACTTGTTATTTTTCTCCCTACAACTTCTGGCTACTCCGTTATGTCCCATCTTTAAATATAGATATAGAGTATGATAAAAGCATCAAAAAAATCGTAATAGAGAGGACTTATAATTAGTTCAGACATAGTCTTGGATTTTTAATTTTAATTATGCACCCGTATTTTAAATTAATTTAGCTACGAAGTTTTACCTGAAGCACTTCAGCCGTCTAATTATCAGAAAACTTGTTTTGCTAAGGCTGCATATATCGACAGCAAAAATAATATTTTTATTAACATCAAGTTGTAGCTGTCAAATTTTTTGCGGGAAATTTTTATAAAAATATTAAATTTCAAATTTCCACTCAATTCTACTTTTTTAAATTTTTTTAAAATTGTTCATGGCCAAAATTACCCCGCCCCCTAATTAAAAAAAAAATTCCGAGGCTGCAAATTTTTTTTCTCTGCCCAAATTCTAAAAAAAAAAAAAATTTCAATCCCCGCCCCATGAAATCAATTGAACGTACGGAAAAAAAATTTCAGTCTCAAATTGACATCCAAGAATTTCTTTTCCCGAAGCTTTAGTTAACCCAAGTCCAAGTATCGTAACACAATCATGCGAGCAAAAAGTTATCCAGAAACACGTACCGGCGCATAAAATAAACTTTCGCGACATAAACTTTGATTTTGTGCTCGAAATTCAGTCAAACGGACACGGATTCTCTTCAAGGATTTAATTTTCATATAAAAGTATTTCTCTAATCACTTTTTCTGTTATATTTTACCTCGACTTTATTTATCAGCTGCCTTACAAGCTTGGACTGGAAACTCTTCAGAGCAGAGTTATGGAAATCCTTTTTTATTTGAAATTTGAAAAAACAATGCAGAACTATAAATTAAATTATGGAAAACATTAAATCCATTTGTGATGGACATTCGCTTGTAATTTAAAAGACTTTATGCTGAAAAACTTTCCTCATCTGTCTGAAACTATGGGGAGAGACGAAAGTATTTTTCAATTGAACCGACGGATGAAAGCTGGATATTTTGTAATTAAATGTTTATGGTAGCAAATTAAATTGATTTTTTTAAATTAAAATACAGAAAGAAATAATTTTTGTTGTGGAAAATAATATGATGATAAATTAAATCATAACGAGCTTACTGTTAGACAGTAAGAAAAGGTGGGGTAGTTGAATTTATGGGAGAATATGAGATAAAAAAAATTGGAGGACTGTATGAATATTATAGGAAATGAGGAAGTATGCATGCAGAAGAATGGAGCGGAAGGCTCAACTTGGATGCCACAAAACTCCTGGTACTGGTGAAAATGATAGGATTAGGGTTTTGTTAAAGATGGGTGTAAAGAGATGTGCCCAGGCTTTGCTGGGTATCTCAGTGGCCAACAGATTGTAAATATTTTTTTCTTTTTTTTTTTGTGAATAAAATAAATATTTAGTGATGAGGAAAATATAGAAATTCATATTATATTGGTGTAAGATTAGATATTTAGAGCTTACGTTTAAATAATTCTATAGAAAATCTATGGAAATTTGGGACTGGTCGACTTTCAAGAAAATGTAAAAAAAAGTCTATGGAAAATTCTAAACAATCAGGACTTGTCATCGTCTACAAGATCCTGTGAAAATCAAGACCTGTTACCGTCTAAGAAAATGTATGGAAAATGTAAAATTATCAACATCTAAGAAAATCTATAGAAACCGTAAAATTTTCATCATCTAAGAAAATCAGGACCTGTCACCGTCTAAGAGAATTTATAGAAAATTGGGACTAGTCACCGTCTATGAAAATTCATAGAAAATCAAAACCTGTCATTGTCTAAGAAAGTCTATAGAAAATGAAAAATTATCGCCGTTTAAGAAAATCTATAGAAAATCAATAATTGTCACCGTCTAAGAAAATCTATAGAAAATCAGGACTTGTCACCGCCTATAGAAATCGATAGAAAACGTAAAATTGTCACCGTCTGAGAAAAGCTATAGAAAATCAGGACCTGTCATCGTGTAAGAAAATCTATGGAAAATTAAGACTAGTGTCTGTCTAAGAAAATCTACAGAAAATCAAGACTAGTCACTGTCTAAGAAAATCTATAGAAAACGAAAAATTGTCACCGTTTAAGAAAATCTATAGAAAATCAGGACCTGTCATCGTGTAAGAAAATCTACGGAAAATTAAGACTAGTGTCTGTCTAAGAAAATCTATAGAAAATCAAAACCTGTCATCGTGTAAGAAAATCTACGGAAAATTAAGACTAGTGTCCGTCTAAGAAAATCTTTAGAAAATCTATAGAACCTGGGATCTCAAAACATCGACATTGGAAACTCGATTTTCGAAAATCAGGATGAAAACAATGACTTTCCTATTTTTAAAAATCATTGACTTTCATAGCGGGAAATAAAAAAATTCGCGTAAATTTAATAAGTAATAAATCAAAATGACAACTAGATTATATTTAAAAACCAAAGCTACTCTTTGTAAATTTATATCTTTTCTCAGTCTTTTTCTTCGTATTTCACAGTCAATTATTTTTTACTTACCTTCTGTTTAGAGTCATCTGGGTTTTCTCCAGCAGCTTTAAAAATATTAAAATAAATAAAACATAATTATGTTCCTTTGAACCAGTGCTCTGACTCCTGTTCTTTTTCTTATTTAAATAATTAACGCCTGCTTTTATATTATTGCCGAGTCATTAATTATCTCAGGTGCAAAAACTTGTTTCCTTCATAAGAAATATTTTTTATTAAACGATAATTTAATTATTTTACCGCTCTTATTTTTTTTTATTTATGAAAATAGAGTTACAATTATTTTTATTGGTCAGTTTTATTAATTGCCAATAAAGGTCACAATGAAGCTTAATTGAGTTATTATTTTGATGAGTGGCTTAGATAGTTCATTGGACATAAGTTTTTACGTTAAATGAAAGATTATCAGCAGGGGTCGGTTAAATTCTCGGGAAAATAATTCATACTATAGAAAAAAAAAAAACTTGCTAGTAAATACATAAATTGCATTAAAAAATAAAAAATAATTTTTTTTTCAAAAGTATATTATACAAGTATCAGATTTAATTGAAATATGATCTTACAACTTGATAGTTTATATACAAAATTTATGTAAATTTATCTGACATCAAATTAACTGGTAATGAGATAGGGTTGGAAGGGGGAGGGGGTGAGAATTTTTCTTTAAAACTTTGAAATATACAATACAAAATTTTAAAAATCTGTGGTTTAGTAAAAAATTTAATTTAATAATTTTACGAAGTGAAATTTCAAAAACTGGGACAAAATATTCATGAAAATTTACTTTCCGGTTTTTAAATAAATTTTTCTTTAAAACTTTAAAATATACAATACAAAATTTGAAAAATCTGGGGGTTTAATAAAAATTTTAATTTAATAATTTTACGAAATGAAATTTCAAAAACTGGGATAAAATTTAGTTTCCGGCTTTTAAATAAAAAAACTATTTTGAATTGCTGTTAGTAAGTACTTAGAAAAAATATAAGCATTTGAAACTTTAATAAAATTGGCGGTAAGTAATTTTTTTTTAAAAACTTGTTCATTTATTTTTCATTAGACTCAACTTGGCCGACAAACTCTACAAGGATTTCTTTTAAAGTTTCAAACTAACCGACAAAATCACACTTTTTACTTAAATAGCAGACTAATTTTCCTGGCTGCTTAATGTTTACATCAATCACTAATTTAATAATAATAAAAAAAGATCACACTACAGATCATTTTTTCTGAGTCCCCCCTCCCCCTTAAAAAATTCAAAATTACTCGACCGAACCTAAATAAATAAATTACAATAAACAAACAAAAGCAGCCTTCATCAAACCGATTATCGAGCTCTAAAAATTCAGGATCCTCAATAATTCATTTTTATCACCCGAAAATTTTTTTTCATCCCTAATTTCCATATCCGAGGCGGGTTTACAGCGAATGCCTCAGTTTCTATGGCAACCGAGTCCGAAATGCATTCAATAAATCTCAACAAAAAAAAAAAAAAAATAAAAAAATAATCAAATAACAAAATGAGTACTTGTCCAATTTACCTCAACCTCGAGTTTAAATTTTATTTTCCAAACATCTTCAACTATTTACTGATACCATTTAAACTGTTGCCTCTTCCTTCCTATTCGTTTATATACATATATAATATATATATTTGTTGATAATATTCTTCGCCGGCGCAGAATGGTATTCCCCACTATCGTTACTCAGAACCGTCGACGTCGACTGACCGTTAGTAATCATCCTCAGTCTTGGTTTGTCTTCTTTTCGCGCAGGTCTTCCTCTTTAATGACCTCAGCATCGTGATCACCCAATTAAAGTCCCCATATATTTATATTTAAATCAGTGAATTAATAAATAAAAAATTAATTTATTAAATTAAAATTTACTAACCAACCCCCAATGGATTTTAAAAAAAAATTTTAAAAAATGTTGCTATACAAAATAAATAAAAGACTCGTGTCTGAAAATTTTAATCCCTATAAATAAATATATAAATTAATTATAAATAATAATATATATATATATATATATATTTGTTTGAAAAGTGTGTTAATAATTAATTAAAAATGGAGTTATTAATGACAACGGAAATAAATAATGAGTTAAATTATAATCTGACAGATGTATCGTCAACATTCCCGTCGATTTCGAGCACTGATGCTGCGTACAGAGTCGTTGGATCACGACGCGATCCACTTTATATAGTTATTCCAATAACGATAATATATCTTATTATTTTTATCGCCGGCATCATCGGTAATGTGAGCACGTGCATAGTGATTGCTCGTATAAAGTCAATGCACACCGCGACAAATTACTATCTGTTCAGTTTGGCAGTGTCAGACTTGTTGCTCCTGATTTCCGGGCTTCCGGCGGAGGTTTATTTGGTCTGGTCAAAATACCCTTATATATTTGGAGAAGGTTTTTGTGTAGTGCGAGGACTCGCGGCTGAATGTTCGACGAACGCGAGTGTCCTGACCATCGCTGCATTTACTGTCGAGCGTTACATCGCTATTTGTCATCCATTTCTGTCACACACGATGTCTAAATTGTCACGGGTTGTCAAGTTGATTTTGGTTATTTGGCTGGTGGCGATGTCCTTCGCGATACCACAGGCGCTGCAATTTGGAGTGATTGAATACCCGAACATAAGTCCTGATGTTGTTATCTGCACCCGCAAAAGTCCATTCATAAAACACTCGTTTGAAATAGCGACTCTCCTTTTTTTTATAATTCCCATGACGCTAATTACGGTACTGTACTCAATGATTGGACTGAAGTTGAGAAAATCTAATATGATGAAGAAACGCAACATCAGAAATCAAGGAACGCGGAGCTTACAGGAGAGCAAAAAAAAAAAGTGGGACACTAGGAATACGGGTAAATCTTCACGCAGAGTTCTTAAGATGCTTGGTAAGATTTTTTTTTTTTTTTTTTTTTTTTTTAAATAAAATTTTATTTATGTTTAGTGGCATAGCTGAATAAAAATATACTTTTTATAATTTTTCAAGACATGATACTTTATAGTTGTGAATTTATTTCGGGCTTTGTATGAAAACGCGTATTATATATAAGGGTAAAACTGGACAAACTGGGGATGTTTTATTAATAATAAACGACTTTTGTGTACTTTAATACGGTGAATTTTTTACTTCACTTGTATTTAAAGGAAACAAATTTTTCATTGCTATCAAAATTTTTTTTTTTATTCCGAAATTGGGTACGCTAATAAAAAGTTTATAAATTTTTTTTTTATGTGCTTAATAAAATTATAAATTACGAGTTCATCGATAGATTTTGTGGCGGTCATTTTTTAAATAATTCAAATTCGAGGGATAGAAAAAAAAATTCGGGTTTTTATTAATCGTGATCATTAGAGTTTCTAAACTTTTGGGCAGTTAATCACTTGATTCAATTTTCCAACAAATTTTGATCCTTGTGCTCATATTAATTGCATAATATTCTGATCATATATATTTGGAAGCGGCTTTTGGTTAAATTAAAAAATTGTGTCTACTGAAAAATGAGCTTTTTTTTTACTTAAATCAAAATTTTGACTTAAAGTATTTTTAAAAAATACTGGCAATAAATATATGAAAAAGATATGTTTACAAATATTATATATTTTATGGTATTTAAATGCAAAGCTTTCAAGCTGAGGTAAACATTAGATAAAATAAAAATATACGGAGTTAGAAATGAAAACTATAAATGACGAATAGTTTCTGCTATAAAATCTTTTATTTCATCGGGTGACAGCATCACGAGACTTTAAAGTAGACGTTTTATCTCAGAACCTTAGAATGGTACTAAGCCATTGACAAATTGCTTTTATATATTATATTTTAACAGTTTTATATATATTTTTTAATAATTATATTTTTGAGTCCCATTCTATGACATCACTGGCCAGTTTTTTCTCAGACGTATTTATTTTACTTTGATTATTTTTTATCACTTTGTAGTATATAGTTATTTATTAATGTAAGACTTTGATGTCTACGTCTGCATATAGATTTTTATTTATGGCACCTCTAATTAAGATTTGGGCACTGATGATTTTATATGCCAAGTGAAAAAATATAAATAGTTTTTGAATTTAAAACGAGTTATTTAATACTCTGACGTAATAAAATTATTCTTTCATCGCATCATCACTTATCAGCTCCATAAATTTAAATTAAATATCATTTTTTTTTAAATTCAAAATTTCGCGGGAGAATTTATGGGCATTCATATAGAAAAATATAAATGTATCAATGTATACATCCATGTAAAAAATTATGGGCTAACTTATTGCCCATCAGGAGCTTGGGGCGAAATGGGTCACTGAATTTTCTAGGATTCTGTGGCAAAATGGGTCACGTTTTTTTTTTTATTAAAACAACTTTTTTTTGTCTACAAGTTTTTCATTATCGTTACTGAAAAAGTGAGGCAACCTGGACAGTGAGGCCAATTTAGAAGTTTTAATAAAAAAATTTTACCCTGAGTCAGCTTTTAAGTTCCCGATAAAAAACTTCAGAGAGCAAACAGTTAAAAAAGAACAAATTTTTTATTGACTGAAAATTTTAAACCATCGGGTGACCAACTTACCCTATTTTTTGATAAACTGTAACTAAATAATTTTAAATTAAAAAAAATTTTTTTGTCTCAAAACTAGTGTCCCATTTTGGCCTAGATAAAAAAGAAAAATATACCGGCCCATTTTACCCCTTTATTTATAGTTTTTTTTTGTTTTCATTAGCAATTTTATAAAAAATTGAATGGCGTAATTACTTTTTTTTTTTTTTTTTCAATAAATTTAAATTTAAATTATAAATTTGGCGGTAAAAAAATATAATTTAAAAAAAAATTTGATTGACAAGCAGACCAAGGTGTCGTTTTGTACTTGCGAATTTGAAATTATTTAATAAATATAACGAGATTACTTCTTTACTCGGTTACCGTTATCAATTTTATAGCAAGTTTTATCTTTAAATTATTCACTGGTTAAATTTACGTATTTCACATGTAGTATATAGGTTGTATTAAATTTACGCGCATTTACTGTACCAAATTGGAATACTACTATAGGATTACATATGATCGATAGCTGGAGAACAAAAGTATCCAAGGGTGAATGAAAAATTCTAAAATATCTGATAAATTACATTTTTTCCTATCATCTCTCTATTTACCTTATCGTAATAAATAAATTGCAAATGTAAATATCGAGTTATTTATATCATACATAAAATTGATCATTTCAATAAAAATTTTTTTAATTTAATTACTATCCAAATAAATCGTAACAATATTAATCTGAGATTTTTTTCCTCGTAAGTAAACAGATAATAATGATTTTCATTATATATATATATATATTGTTGAGTATCAACATTAAACAAATACTTGAGAAAATATATGAGAATTTTTTTTCCTGCTAATTTTCTTTTTACTCATTGTCAGGCTGTCACTCTCATACTCGTGTGTGATTGACATATTATCCAAAAAATAACTTATTTACTCGCGTATCAAGTGATTTTTATTTTTCATATATTTTTGATAGAACAACTTTTTTATTTATTTTATATATTTATTAATATATTTTATATTAAAATCATCAAAATAAATTTTTTAAAAAAAGCGCGGTAAAATTAGATCACTTTTAACCAAAAAAAAAAAGGTTTTTTTTTAATTTTTGACTTCAGACTCAAAAAAATTATGGGGTAAGTTGGTCACCCTAAATACTACTACGAAATTTTCACCAAAAAATTTTTTATTGGGCTTATTTATCTAAATATTTATATAAAAAAAACGGCAAAAACCTAACGGAGGGTAAAATGGACAGAAAAAAAATTATTTCGTCAAAATTACGAAATATTTGTACTCGGGGTGACCAATTTACCCCATGCTTTTATTAGTGACTAAAAAAAAATTCCAAAATTTTTTCAAAAAATCGTGTCTCATTTTGCCCCACTCTTCCCATTAATTAATGAAGTCATTTTTTTTTGTCACGGCTAAAATTACAAAAAAATATTTATTATTTAAATAAATGACCGGGTTTATATTTTTTTTAAATTTCTGCTGAATAGGTCACTCAAGTTTAATAAAAAAAAAAAAAAAAAAAAAAAAAAATAATAATAATAACAATATTCAAAAACAATGATACCAAAAATGATATATTTAAATAAATTATAATTGTAAAATAAAAAAAAAAAAAATCATCGTACAAAGATAAATATTTCATTATTTCCATGGTATAAAAAGTATGAGATACAAATCATTATCACTCCAATAAATTGATAAAAACACTTACAAATATTAAATCATGATTTATTGTATTAAAAATCATACCGTACTAAATTTATTGGTAATCGATCTATTGGTACTCGAAAAAAACATGCCATTGATAAATTAGTTACTTGACTGCAGTGTCCATTCAGCAATTGTACATGCATTTATATATAAATATATACTCATGTTTTTTGTACATAAATTTTTGCATCGTTTTTTTCCTTTTCGACGGCTGAATTTATTCATTTATTTTTCGACTTCTTAATTTAATTTCGGCATAAAAAAAAATCCAAGGTCGATAAGTAAATAAATTAATGGTAAAGAAATATCAAAATAAAATTTTTCTGTATAAAAAAAAAAAAAAATAAAATTTTAAAATGTAACTTTGGTGGGGAAAAATTTTTACAATAAAATTCAAATGTTTATGGCAAGTGACAATAAATTATCTTGGAAGTAAAAAAAAAGCATGAGTAAAATAAAATAGAGTTTAGAATAAATAATATACACTGGCTGCAAACATTAACATCTCAATTATTAATTACGCTAATAACATGTGACATTATGACCATGTGCTCATTATTAATGTAAATCATTAACGTTCTGCACTTAATATCAAAGTTTTACGATCTCTGAGTCCACTAGGACAGTGACAATAAAAAAATATTAAGTATAAAAATATTTACTGAAAAAAACTTGTAAATTTTTTTCGTAAAACTAAAAATAATTATTACAAGATCGGTAAAATAAATAAATGCGTTGAAAGATAATTAAACTGATTCACTAGCTTCCGGTTGTTAATAAAATAAACATAAGTATTTTATTTATCGGACAGAAAAATCATAACAAAGAGAATTGTCGACATTTATGCAAAATTTGTTTCCGATTTTGTACTCCTTGGAATTTTTCGGCCACTCGGGTCAGAAAAATTAACACTCGATCCACACATGTGTATTGTAAATAAACGATCATGATAAATTGATCATGCGTTGCATAACGAAAAATTGTTTATTTTATTTTTTTACTCGCTGGCATGATCACATTATAATTTTTATCAATTTTTTTTTTAAATTTGGTGTAATTTTTACACCATTTATACTACACCAGGTCCAAAAAATTTTTTACAGTATATATATATATATATATATATATATATGACACTATACTCAAATGTATGACTAATTTATGATAAAATTTATAAAACTAGTATCATGATTATTAAAGTTATGCAAGTATTCAATATAGGGTAGACCGGGGCAAGACGGCCCACCTAAGCCGATTATTATTCTTTGTGGCTTTTAACCATCAAGTCAATTTACTCTCGTTCAACTTTAATTCAATTCACCAAAAATTTGGTGAAGCTCTTGAAAAAAATTATTTTTTTGGGGCAAGACGGCCCCCTCCGAAAAAAAATGAAAAGAAATTTTTTTTTTTTAAGTGTAAAAAAAATTTCCCGCGTTATAAATGTTTATATTTTTCTCTTTAACACCTGTATTTACTTTTATATTACTCGAAATAACCTTTTTTGATATAATACGAGTAATTTGTTCACTTCTGTAGAAAAAAATTGAGTGTTGGTATTTTTAACTTTCAAATACTCTATTTTACTCCAAATCTATAAAATTAACCAAAAAATTATATTTCTATTAGATTAATCATTACTAGGTTATAATAATATGTCATACATTTTTTTTTAGAATTCTTGAGTGGTTCATTTTGCCCCTAGTTTGACGTATAGGGCTAAAAAATGAGTAAATAATCTGAATTTGTGATAATCAAAAGAAAACAAGAAAAAAAAAATTTTAAGTTAATTTTTAAGGTGGGCCTTCTTGCCCGAGGGAGGGCCGTATTGCCCCGGTCTCCCCTAAGCATTAAATAAATCAATAAATCGGTTTACTAGTTTAGTCATTTTAAATAATAAACTATAATTAATAACTTCAAATTCAAATCAGCAATCAAATATAATTATGGAAAATATTTTTAATTTTAATTAAAAGATTAATTTATAACTCGAATTAATATGAAAACTCTGAGTATACTAATTTATGCATACACCCAATGATCAATATGAGTCATTAATTTCATTTATATATATATATATATATATATACCTTTGATCCTGTCTTTCTCTCATCTGATTATCAGAATTTTCTAACGGCAACATTCAATTATTTTTTCAAACCCTTGCTTGCTTGTAAATTTTAAACGAATAAAATAATTTAAAAGGCTACGTTTTAGCGATTGAATTCATGAATTTATTTTCCTCTTGTTAATAATATACGCGCAATGTTCCATTATTTCTTACACTGTTGCCGTACTTATATAATATCTTTTCAACAAAGTAAAAACTAAACGACCAATTTTCTGTTCCAATAAAATTCTGGTCTATTTGGTCCCTCATATCGCATTGCCGAATCTATTTTTGGCATATCCTTAAATGAATAACGAGTAAACGTTGGTTTAATGAATAGTCTAATGTTATTTTTATTATTTTTATTTCGTTATTGTCATTATTGTAACTGTTATCATTATGAGTTCCATAAAGGGGTCGTAATAAATTTATGACTCGTTTCGTGTGCTCGCAATAAAAAAAAATACTCACGATTGTATATTAATTTGAAAATTATAAAATGTAGTTTAAATGACATTATTCATTTTGTAACTTCAATGTTGGTCTAATTAATTAATTAAGTTAATAAATTTCTACAATTGTCATTGTTTTGTTGTATTAATTGGATTCTTCAGTTCTTTCAGGCGAGAACTGACCAAAGTACCCCGGAAAAAATAATTTAAATTTTTAAAAATTGGGTTAGATCTTATTTTTGAGATCTACAGTTATGTCACTAGATTTAAATTTATTTACAAGATTTACTCAGTCTTGTCAGATCTGAAAAAAATTCAAATTTTTTCTCCAAGATCGCGACATATTTTTTTATTTAAAATTTTGAATTTTTTTTTAAATTTTTTAAATCAAGATCTAATTATGCTATGAAAGATCTAGAATTTTTGACATTTAAGATCTACATCGTGTCATTAAATTTATTAAAATTTTTCCAAATCTCAGATTGTAAATTTTTATTTTAATAAAAATTTCAAAATTTTCCAGTAGAAAAAAATTAAAGATCTAGAAAATTCTGATAAAACTATTGTAGATCTAATATTTTTTAAAATTCAAAATCTAGATCGATGTAAATCTTAGACTTGAAAAATTTTCCTTTTTTTTTATAAGGCCTCGAAATTTTGACATTCACTAATTTGTCTTAATTTTCGATTTGGTCTCGAAAGACCCCAGATCTATAGATCTCAATTTTCCGAGTATTAACAATAAGATCCCCACAATTGTCATCTAATTGCAAATAGTGTTCAACTATAATATCCCCGGTATAAAAATCACCGTCTTTTGTATTACAATTCACCTTAACGACTTCCGGTATGTCTAAATCGTACTTTTTATTATTATTTTTATTATTTCATGTCTGGTCTACTAAAAAATAAAAAAATCCCAAGAGTCAAATATTACATCACGACGTCTGCCATTTCGTTTTATCTAATTCTGTTTACGATTCAGTAGCCTATAAATTACAATTTATATAAATATTTTAACTCACACTAATACAAAGAACAAAAATAAAAAAAAAACATATATCAATAATTTGATATATATTATACCTATAATTAAACTTTCATTATAATTTTAAAAATTCAAACTTTGAAAAATTATTTCCGTCATTATTTGCGTCAAGTCAAATATTTACCATGCGAAACATATGTTCGTTATATTTATCACAAATGTATCAAGACAGTCAATTAATTTATGATATTAAAGTCATATTATTGTCAAACCAATATTCATATTTATTTTTTAAATTAAAAATATAACTGCCGAAATATTTATGTATTTTTGGAAATAAATTCAGGATGCAACGAGCGATGACTCAAATAGTTTCCCTATAAAACCTGTTTTGCTGGATATTATAAAGATTTGGTATTTCTCTGAACCACGTATTTATTAAAGTATGTATGACAGTATATTATTAAAACGCGGTAACCAGTTCAGCGAGTTAAAAAGACCTTTTGCAGACGAATCGATGACTAAAATTTTATCTCAATTTTAAAAAGTCATTTTGCTGAAAAATTTTTTGGTATTTTATTTATTTCATAGGTACGCGATAAATTTACACTAATTTAATTAATATTATATATTATAATATATTGTAACCGACCGTGACCTCATGCGTGATTGATGTAATCACGATTTTTATTTTAATTTAATTTAATTTGTGACATGCCGACGTACAAACGCAATTTTCATTGTGCGGTTGTTTAATTTTAACAAAATTATGTTTAATTAAATTAAAAAAAAAAAATTAGGACCTTTTTTTATACTTGTAGAAAGTGGGCAAAATGGGCCTTTTTTTTTTAGTCAAATTATTTTCTAGTTTTCAAATTATTAGCAAATTTGAGAATTAATCGAAAAATGTGAATTTTACTAAAATCAAAATTATTTAATATATATATGTAAATATATATTGTAGATATATATGTATATATTTTTAAAAAACATAATTTTATAAAATTTAAAATTTGTTTTTAATAAAAAAAATAAATGCAAATATTTACATTAAAAAAAAAAAATGTTATATATATATATATATATTTCATATTCTTTATTCGATACTAAAGATCATGAATATTATTTAGACACATCAATTTTAATGATTTGTAAGCCATTTAAAAAATATATCAGCACGTTCTAAATAAAAATAATTCAAAATATAAAAAAACCACAAATTTATAAACCAAATCATTTTTTTTTTTTTTTTTTTTTTTTTTTTATAAAAGTTCTCAATTTATTACCTAATACCCGAGTGAAATATCTTCTGGTAAGCAGTTTTTTTCCTTAAAACAATGAATGCATAATTTACCTCTTTTATTTATTCATATAAAATAGAATTATGAGTGAGATATATTTCTTAGGTTTTTTATATCAAATTGCAATGGTGTGAACAATAATTTTATTTTTTTGCGGTACTATGTCATTAATTGAAATTTCAAATGATCAGCTTGATTACTTGAATAATTATTTTTAATGGCAATTACTGCTCGAGATTTAAATATTTATGTGAATATCAATATGATAATTAAATATTAAAAACGAATATTTTCAAAGTGTTATTTAATATTAAACGGTATGATGATTAATATATCAAACATTCATTTAAAGAGCAGTAAATCAAAGCTTTATAAACTTATATGACTTTTGATTACATAACTCAGTAGTCTATTATATTAATTTAAATTTATTGAAGACACAATTCCAAACAGTACATATATATATATATATATATTGTCAACTTCCATTTCAAGTTTTCGAAAAATCCAAACTTGGGGGGGGGGCCAAAAATTCCTATTAAAATTTCAACCCTTGTTTTTTCAAATTTCGCGCGCCAAATTTTTTTTAACTCCACGGGATTTTATTTTTTATGACGATAAAAATAATTTTTTTGTCAACTGATGAAACTCAAAAAAAAATTTTGGTGGTTATTTTCAGTGCAGTGACCAAAAAATAACATAAATAAAATATCCAAGTATATAAGTGAATACTAAGTTAAACTTTAAAGTCTTGAGTAACATCCTTGATATATTTTCCGATACGGAATAAAAGTTAGCTCGGGTACTAAAGTTGACTGGCAACCCACGGAAGTCTTGGACCAACGCGAGTCTTGAATTCGTTATTTTTCAAGCCTACATAATAAGAGACAGAAGCAATTTCTACACTCGTTTTTGCCATTAGATGGATCTCATATTTATTTTAAACTTCCACATATATAATGTCATGTCAAAACAAATTTTTTAAAAATATCAACATAAGGAAATTTATTATCTTTTTTTTGTTCAATTAAATTTGTTTACTACTGAGTATTATGCACATATACTATGGGATAAATAAAAGCCTAGTGAATCATTTTGATTTAAATAACTTATTAAAAGAGCTACAAGGCCGTACATGTGATACACAACTGTATAAACACTTTCATTTGATACTCATTTGAATAAATTAATGACCGGTGTTTGAACACATTACGTTAATCCAATTGTATACTTTAAGTTTTTTTTTTTTATCTACGTTATGTATTATTGTGTGGTAATATGTTAGCAGTCTGTATAATACTGATGTTACTGATGTACACTGGTTACTATTTACTGCTTTTGGTCACGCAATTTAACTAGTAAATAACAAATTGACATCAATCATTCTGGCGCCATTTATTTATAACATTTTTCATTTTTTTTAAATTATTTTTAAATCTTTGACTGACCTTGGAGTTGTAGAAAATTTTTTTTGTCACTCATAATGATACGAATATTCTTAATTACAATTAATTTTTTTTTTTTTTTTTTTTTTTTTTTTTTTTTTTTTTTTTATTAAATATTTATGATTGGAGTAAAATTAGACGTCCAATTTTTTTTTAATTTTCAGTTACGGTTTGAAAAAAATGTTGGGGTAATTTGGCCAGTCTGGATTGTGCAGCCAATTTTTTTTTTTTTTAAACTAAAATTGAGGTAAAATGAGCCGCAGTCTAAAAAGAAAAATTTTTTTCTGAAAATTTTAAATTGCCCGCATTTTCTGGTATGACCAACTTACCCCAATCTATTCTACAAATTGTAACTAAGGTTTTATTGATAAAAAATATATATTTTTGTCAAAAAAATTCCGAAGATCGCTAGAAATTTTTATAATTTTCAAAAATCGAATTTTCATTTTTTTAAATTCAGTTCTTTCCGAAAAATTTCACTATACAGAAATTAATTATTCAAAAAATTCAATAATTAAAATATTTAAATTTCCATATCATCTATGCTGACTAATTTTTAAAGTCCGTATCAACTTTTTTATCTAAGATAATTAAAATAATTTATTTTATTTAAATTTATTATTCAAAGATAAAAAATGTGATTAGTAATCGATTATGATGAAGAATGATTGGTTCAATTTTTATAATATATTCATATTCTAACGAGTTATTATGAATTACTATATTCAAGCTGATAAAAAATAAAACTACACACCATGATATCTAACTTGTAAATAAATTTTTTATTCCAATAATTTTTTTTTTTTTTACTAAATTAATAAAAATTTATTATTGCAATTATTGTTATCATGATGATAAATAAAAAAAAAGACAGTCATGTGAGAAAAAGCAATTGCATTGTACTAATAATCCTATATCAAGGTAAACGCAAGTGCAATAATTCTCCAACGATGGCTATCCTAAACAAATATCATCATTACGTCAACTTGCTCGTAATAAATGAGTATCTGGACTCGTATGTCATGGCCAGGTAAGTTGTCAAGCCGACCGACATATTCGCAGGAAAGATATAAAAAAAAAAAAAATATCTATCAATAACTTCTTTTCTGTTGGTTTTTTTTCTATTAGCTGATATTCAACTACACATAAATATGTTTTGTTATTTTAAATGCCGTTGCAAACATGCATCAATAATTCACTGGCTTTATTTTATTATTCCAACCGGAATCCCGAAAGTCTTCAATCAACGTCGGCTAAAAATTTTAAATCATACATTGGTATTTTATGTTTCATTGTTCGTAAAGCTGGTAATTATTTTTTTTATCATTAATCTCGTTATCAAACGACAGTGGACGAACTCAAAACTACATCTGATGAGACAAAAAAAATTATGGGCCAGTTGGTCGGTCCAATTTACAAATTTTTTGTAAAAAATCATAATTTACAATTGTAAAGAGCTGTGAGGTAAAATGGGCCACAGTTTTTTTTACTAAAAATTTTTAATTTTCCACCGTGACCAATTTACCCCATACTTTTATATAAATCGCGACTAAGGATGTAAAAATAAAATTTTTTTATCTAAAAATGGGGTTCCATTTTACCCCAAATTTCTCTGATTAAAAAAAAAATACTAGGATACCTAAAGTCCAAGGATTATATTTTTTTAACAATATTCTGATCCTTAAATTTCAAATTTTTCACTTGGGGGATAATCAAAATTTTTATCTATTTTTGTACCCAATAAAATTGTAACCCTCCCTAAATTATTTCAGAATCACTACTGTTTTTTTGTCTTAAATATTTGAAATCAAATTTTTTTTTCAGTAGCCATAAAATTTTCTTAATCTTAAAAAATAATCGAAAAGCAAATGATCCAGTATATTAAAGTTCAAAAGCGTGTTTTATTTCCCTAGCGTCCTGATTTTTTTCAATCTTACCCTTAATAGTAAAAAAAAAAAAAAACAATATTGTATCATTTCACACTCGACTTTTGGACTTTAAAAAGTTCAGTTTTTGAAAATAAATGAAATTCCATACTCGAGTGAGGTAACATCAAGAAAAAAAAAATTCGCGTGTCAGTGATATTTTTATTGTAAATTTAATTGAATTTAAGTATTTTTAAATTTCGTGTCATTGTAAGGGTCGCCTTGAATTTGTTTCTCTTTATATACTTTCAGCTGTTTTTTAACGACTGGTAATCGAGGAATTCAATTTACTTAACGTTCAACATAAATTAGAATTGTGTGACGTTAGTACAAATTGGCTAGCTTCGTTTTTTTATTTCTCTTTATTTATAATGTATTCTAACATCCGTTAATTCATTGCGAAACTGTCTATTTTTTTTTTTTAATTTATTTGTAATTCAAAATTTTGACAAAAAAAATAATTTAATTTTTAAATAGACGATAAGTAAATTGAACGAATGATTTAAAAATAATTTAATCAGTTTAATAGATAAGGGTAGTAGGGCGGTCACGTAGTGACTGCAGGCTGTTAATAATAAATGTATGACTATTTACATAAATATATAATTGTTACAGTTGCTGTCGTCGTTGCATTTTTTATATGCTGGGCACCTTTCCACGTCCAGCGTTTGATTGCGATCTACGGAACAGACACTGATCAAGTGACATCAAAAAACAAATGGATGACATTTCTCTACAATGTATTCACATATCTTTCTGGTGTCTTGTACTACGTCTCCACTACCATTAATCCAATTTTATACAATATTATGTCCAATAAATTTCGCGAAGCTTTCAAGGTACAAAATATATATATTTACATATATTTCATGTTATCAATCATAACAATAACAGATTTTAAAAATTGATGACAATTTCAGTCAGAAAAATTTTAATTTTATTCAGTACAATTAATTTTGAGGTAAAATGGGCTATGATCATAAAAAAATATTTTTTTTTACTGAAAATTAAAAATTTCTGTCTGATATGTCCAACTTGCCCCATTCTTATCTCAAAATTATCACTAAAATTTTTGAGCCAAAAAAATAGTAGGCCATTTTGTTCTGATATTTAAATAAATTTATTATTAAAATAATTATGAAAATAATAATAATAATGATGATGATGCAGGAAACATTAGCCAAAAGTTGCGGTGGTTCAAGATCATCGAGTAACTTGGAGCAAAGATCATATTCAAGTCTATCACGTTCGCAACAAAGAACTTTAGGCGGTGGAAATTTTGGTTCACGTACAACTGCCGGTACAGGAATAGGTACTGGAGTTGGTCAAGATAGCTCCGAGGGTTCTGGTAATTCTATACGTGATGAGAATAATCTGCGGCATCAAACAGTCTCACCGGTAGACAGTAAACACAGTGATATAATCCGAGTTAACTCATCATCATCTCAGCGTAAGATTGATAATCCCAATAATGATAATTATTTAAATAAAAAAAATAGCAAAAAATACTGTGACCAGTTGGAGACTGGTAATGCCGAGTCGACCTTAATTATTGACAGCGATTGTCCAAGACAAGGTAATATTAATATTAATAATGGAACCAATGAGATTAACAAAAAAAATTCTGACAGAAATAGTAACACTCGATTAATTAACGGCGATGTCTGTCATCAACAAAGACTTGCTGATGCTAATGATGATTATTTAATTGGTAAGAGACAGGAGCTGGATAATAATAAATCAAAGTACTTTGGACTTAAGGCCAGCAATGATAAAAAATTGTGGAGGTTTTTAAAGTGGCTACCAACTGGTGGTGTTTTTAAATTCGCAAAGAGCTCGACCCGAAATTGCGAGTCGGTTGTCAGTGACATTGAGAGTAATCGCGAAGAGTACTCGATGACTACTTGTTATGTCGCTGGCGAGCACAGACTCGTGTAGGATTTTTTTAAATTTCCAAGCGAAAAAAAAAAATCGCAAACATGTTTTTTTAATACTGCAGTAAAAAATTTTTTTTGATTAATTAATAGTCAGGCAGGATGACAGAAATTTTACTGTTCTGACATTATTTTTTTTTAAAGTGGTTTGAAAGTTGTCATGTAGGAGAACTGGGCGAAATGGACATGTGGAAAAAATTCAATTTTTTTTTTTTTGACATTTTGCGTTTATTTTGAGGAAATAAAAGTAATTTTTATTGGCCGAAGGAGGCAACAGAAAAATAATTAAAGTTTTTTTTTTTAATGACTTTTAAAATGGAGTTTTTTAATTACAAATACAAAAAATTTTACTATGGACTTATACTAAAATTTAATAAATTTTTTTTTTTTTTAAATAATAGAATCGCAAAAATATGATAGACTCCAAAGTTCAAGGACTACAAGAGATTTATATCAAATATATATTTTGTTATACTTTGCCCTGATTTTTTAAGGTTTATATACAAAATATAAATTTTTGAATACTGGTCATGTCAAAAAAAAAAAAATTATATTACATAAAAAATTTCCCGCCATAATTTTTCAAAATAAAGTTTCAGAAGTTTTTCCTCAATTTCTCTGACATGAAAATTTTTTTGGAATTTTTCTCGCTGCCGACTCATAATTTTTTTTTAAAATTTAATTTGTAATAATTTTTTTTTAATAAAAATAAAGTGCCAAATTTCGAATACTACAATTATTAAACTTATGGCAGTATGTAATTAAAAGTGTGTGTTGACTAATAAAAATTTAATCAAATATTGATCATTAACACGCGTATTAGTTTACATAAACGTTATTTCGATATTGTAATGATAATAATAATAGTAATAAGTATGGTAATTACGAGATTAAATTACCCGGTAATTATCAAACAGAAAAAAAAATTTTTATTACCTCAGCAACTGAAATAATAATCAGTACATGTTAAATATTATTGTTTGTTAATAAGTTATGTCTATAGATAATTAATCAATACTTCGGTAATTAATAGTTAAATATTTAAATAGCCATCTGTGAGTAATTATTTGCTGTCTTTGTTGAATTTAAACAAAAATTTGCATTTAGATAAACATTGGATTTTTTTTATAATGAAAAAAAAAAAGTGATTGACAATTTTTGATAAATAACAAGATTCGTAATCTCTGATTGATATCACGATCATATTTTTAAAAATATATAGTATAAAATATTAAAATCCTGAGTGTCAGAATTTCAGGTCCTGAGTAAAAAAAAAATGTGGGGTTTGAAAAAAAATTTAAATGTTAGTGGACATGAAGATGAAAATTTGAAAATTTTGAGAAAAATATGGGTTAAAAAAAAATTTTTTTTCGACTAGAGATTCATTAGCTGATTTCCTCTTTTTAATTTAACTTATGAATAAATTAATTATGGTAATAAGCCAATGACTAAACTATTTGAATACTAATACTAGTATAGCAGACAACGGATTTATAAACGTGATATATTTGAAAAATACGTAAACGTTAAAAGATGGATAAATCTATCAAATACACATGTTATTCAAGTGGGGAAACAGCAAAGCTCGTAGACACGTACTGCTATTAATATTAAGGGGAATCCTTTAGCAGAGATTTTCTTTTATTTATTTGAAATTTTTATCAAGGACGCACGTTGTTTAATTTTAAAAAACCCAAGTATTGGAAACTCCGTTTAAATGGAACACCATTTGGAAGATAATTTTTTTTTTTTTATTTATGGTGTTTAAGAAAATCGGGTAAGTCGCTTACCGTAGAATTTTTTTTACCTGCAAAAGAGAAGTAAAAAATAAAAAAAATTTTTTTAATGTCAATAAAAATTTGAAAGATATTTTGCGGATGTCAACAAAAACAGCAAAAAATTACTCATGATTTAAATGTAAGTAAAAAATGTAAATATTTGTAAATATTGTATTTTTAAAAAAACCATAACTTTTTTTACTGCATATATGTAAATATATATACATATATAATAAGAAATTTTATTAGTAATAAATATTAATTTTTTCTAATTAATTACACAGCATTTAGTTAACCCCCACAAAACCGTAATTTTTATATATATTCAAATACTGTGATATTATTTACAAATAAATTCTGTTATATATATAGAGCTAGTAGCTGCGTATTTGTTGAAATAAAATTTGAAGAATGATGAATGTATAGTAATTTAAATAAGTTTAATTTGTTTATAAAATATTTACGTTAACACATAATTAATGTACTGTAAACAAATGATTTAGAATATATATATATATATACATATATATATTTGAATGAATAAAAATAACAAAGAATAATAAATGAGTTTAAAATTGTGAGAAGAAGTTATTTAAGAGCTCGACATATATATTAATTTATAAAAGTTAATCCTGTGAATAAATATAGTGATTTATTTGTGTGATTGTTTTTACAGTTGATGCCGTAGATAATTATAATAACCGACTCTATTAATAAAATTTAATATTAGAATAAATTTATTGGTTTATTTAAAATTATAAATAAATTAACTAAAATTTCAATCACTTGTGGAAATTTTATTTATCGCTAACAAAATATTTACTTTTCATTCACTAAATCAGTGCTCAGCTTCATTAATTTTATTATTATTTTTTTTTTTAAATTTATTTAGAGTCGCATTAACCTTTTAGTTTTTTTACGGCAACTTAATTATTATTTTATATATATTTTATATATAATTTGTAAATTTGTGGACGAGATATTAAAAATATTTTTTTTAATTTCAAGATAAAAATAATTAATTAATTTTTTTTTTAATTTGCGTCATAAATTTAGTTTCTGCGCAAAAATAAAAAAAAAAAACAAACATTATAAATTTTATTACTGACCATCCGGTTTCTAAATTCCACTCTAGATCTTTAGAGAAACGACTGAAATATTTTTTTCGATAAATGAAAACTCTTAAATCATTTAAATATTTTTTTTATCTTTAGCTTGATATATTTACAATAAAAAATTGGGAGTGAATATGGAGTGATTACGGATTTTATTAAAATTCGAATTTACTACGTCGTTTAAAATAAAATCGCTCTTCATATGCAGTAAATAGGGAGTTTTTTTTCACCAGTGATTTCGGAAGGATCTGAATTTTTTTTAAAATTCGCCTTTACCCTGATTCAGAGTTTCGATATTAAAATAAACTCTTTGGAGTAAATTTCACTCCAAAAACATTGAATAACTAAACAGTCATCTACTCCGGATTTAAATCGAAAATTTTTGGAGTATATATTAAAATATATATACAATAAAAAAAAAAAAAAAAAAAAAAAAAAAAAAAAAAATGTATAAAAGGTAAGTAATAAAGTTGTTAAATCGTGTGCATTTAATTGGATAAATATCTCGAGAATATATAATCAGTGTTGCATGAAAAGTCATTTCCGGGGACATTAGTGCTTGAATTTTCCTGGCAGTTAAGCAAAAGTCATTGATTTTACATGCGTAATTTCACATTTACCACCCATTTAATTATTACCCATTACTCAATTTTAAAATAATAATTAAATTATATTACTTGCAATTTATTTTATTAAAAAATTTTTTTTCGTTACAATTTTTTATAATTCGGAAGGTTTTTTGTAAATAAATAAATTTTTAATCATCATAAATAAACATAATTAATTAATTATGGCAGTTTATTACAGATTTTATTTTAAATTCTTATATTTATGCGTATATATTATTGTTCTTTGATATACTTATTTATTATTAATAGTTATTGCACTTTTAAATATATTTAATAAAATGTAGACAACAATTAATAATAAACCTTCAAAATTATATCAACATAATTAAGTTCGTATATATTTGTAAACTATAAATTATTCAAAAATATTGTACGTGAGCATAAAAATTACGTATAGTAAGGAATGTACAACATTTATTTGTTCACTTGGGTGATTTTAAATATTTTTATTATTATATTTAATATCGTAATATACTTGTGATACTTAATGACTTTTTTATTTCTTTAGGTACGTTAATGACATGATAATTATTACAGGTCTTTTCTTTCTTTTAATTTTTCAAATTTTTCAAGGCATGTTTTCTAAGCATTGTTTGATATTCTGCCAAGTTTGGAGACCCTGTAATAAAAATAATTATTAAAGGCTTCAATATCACACAGTTTAATTTAAAATATATTTAATATATTTAGTAGATCCTTGGGCAGTCACGTAGGACCAGGTTGCTCATAAATTTTTTTTTAAATTTGTCACGAAAAAAACTCGAGCAGTGACCGTTTTTTGAATTTTGCCGAAATAATTTGACTCCTTTTCATGAAAAAAATATCAGAATTAAATTTGAAATTTTAAATACGATTAGAAATTATATATATGTCAAAATATATATAGTCTAGCTGACCTCAGGCGTTGAGAGAAAAACGAAAAACAGATTTTTTTGCAAATTTTTCATGAACTGAAAAAAATTTTCAAAAAACTTTCAAACAAACCTTGTAGGAAAAAAAAATTTACATGGAAGTACGAGAATTTTTTTTTGTATCTACAAAAAATACCATGCAATAGATTTTTGAAATTTCGAAGCAAAACACAATATTCCGTATTTAGATACGACGAAAATTTAAAAAGTTACTATTTTAAAATTATTTAGGCGGGAAAATGATAAATGTCACGTACATGACTTTTGATCACCTTGGCGCGATATATCATTATCACTTACAATTATAATAATGATAAAATACCTTTTTAGCGAGTTTGAATTGCAGTAAACAATAGTTAGCAAGTGCTTCTTTAATATCGTTATCTTTTTGCCGTTGAAATCTCTCAATATCCGACAATGCTCTCATGGAAAAAGATCTAAAAGATAATTTATAATTTATACTCTAGATAAAAAGTATTTTCCATAATTTATTTTCAAGCTCACGTCAAATTTTCATCAATCTCTTTGACATTATTTTCCATAACAACAATTTTTTGCTCCAGCTGATTAGATTTCTGTCCGCGCATTTCCTCAGAATCAATTGCGCCAAAGAGCCTTGACATCAATCCAAATTTTCCTGTATTTATAACATACATATTTATATTTATATCACATATAATTTTTATTTACATTACCCATTCATGAAAAATTTTCCTGTCACGGATTTAAGTTCCGAGTGACAGAGTGAATTCGGATTGAATAAAATTCATAATTACTCCGAATTCACTCCATATTTTTTACAGTGCGCAGATGAATAGCGCAGACTACATTAATTAATAATAATAATTATAACCTTGAACAATTTTTTGTCTCTGTTCATAAGCATTGTTCAAATGATCAGTAGCTTCATCTTTACTTGATTGCAAAGCTTCGCGTCGTTTTATGACAGCTTGCAAAGCAGTGGCACCAAATAGCCACTCTTTCATTTGATCGGCGATCAATTCTTCTTCTTCAAGATGACTATCAATGGCAGCAGCCAGAGAATCCAAATGGTGACCGGTTTTTTGTAACCCATCGCCCAAGTCCTTCTCAATCGCACTCCATTCGCTAAACACCCGCCCGTAATTCGCGTGGAGCTTGAAAAGGTTGTACTGTTTCTCCGCCAGCCTGGCACGGAGACGCAGAAAATTGTTTAAGTTATTCTGCAAATACATGGATGAGTGAAAGGGACAGTCAAAGCGAGTTGCAATTAATTAAATAATTGGCTGAGCTTACGTGAAGTTCTGTGGCATAAATTTTGTATGACTCGAATTGTTTGTCAGAATTTTTAAAATTAACGGCATCGCTTAGTGCTTTTAATTTAGTATCTGCGATCTGGGAGTAACTAGGTTCCTTGAGGGTTTCGCGCCAGTTGTCGGTTTGCTGAAGAAACCCCATAAAATGTTTGTCCTTTGATAACGTCGGGTGTGACGCAACTCTTAATAAGAAAGTCTGGAATGAAATTGAATTTGTTTTTTTTTTTAATTAATAAATTTTATTCATTAATAAATTAATTGCAAGTGGAAATTTTTTTTCTGGAGGGATAAATTCAAATTGATGTATTTTCATGAAAAATGGTCTGTAACTTTGTTTCTGTTGGGAATAACCCATCACAATACTAACGTTTTTTGTACATTATGATGCCCTCTAGTAGAAAAAAGCCCAAAAAGTTCAGAAAAAATTAATTTTTCGAGTTTAGATCCATAGGAAGATAAATGAAAATAAATGAGGATAAATGAGGATGACACTGTCAATGTTTTTTATGAAGAGTGGCCTGTAACTTTTGATCTGTTGAGAACAACTCCACATAATATGAATGTTTTTTGTTCATTATAATGTCCTCTAGTAGGAACTAGCCCAAAAAGTTCTAGGAAAAATTTATTTTTTTAGTTGAGATCCATATGAGAATAAGTGAAGATGGGTGAGGATGAAGCTGTCCATGTCTTCCTATGAAGACTGACCCGTAACTTTGCTCCTGTTGGGAATAACCCATCATAATATAAACGTTTTTTGTTCATTATAATGTCCTCTAGTAGGAAAAGCCATAGAAAGTCCTGGGAATAATTTTTTTTTTTAGTTGAGACCCATATGAGTCTTGGTGGAGATGGGTGGAGATGGGTGGAGATGATTTTCTATAAAGAGCAGCCCGTAACTTTGCTTCTGTTGGAAATAACCCATCATAATAAAAACGTTTTTTGTTTATTATGATGTCCTCTACTAGGAAAAACCCCAAAAAGTCCCAGGAAAAAATAATTATTCAAGTTATGATGGTGAGTCGGATGATGGAGGATACTAGTCCATGTTTTTTTTAAAGAGTAGCCTGTAGCTTTCCGTCTGTTGGGAATAACTCTTCCACTTCCTTAAATTACTCTTTCCTAAACAGTAATTACCTCTAGGCCAGCACGTCTTCTGTCAACGAAATCCGGATCAAATGTATCAGTGGTAACTTTTTGCCATGCATAGAGAACTCTTTTTTCTGGCAGTGATGGCACAACAATATACGGATATGTTATTTCTAAATAAGTTCTCAACATCTCAAATTCGGTGTATCTACGCCACAATGACCCGATTCTCGTTATTGCATCTTCAAAATCCGGGTCCGTAACTCTACAACAGCAAACATCAAATCAGCTCTCAATTCATTTCAAATCAACAGAAAATTAATATGGAGTAAAAGTAATTGTCAATATTAATTGTACACTAATTGTGACGCGCACAAAGATAATTATAATTTATATATATCTATGAAATGTCTTTGACTCGACGATATTGCAATACCAGCCATGATTAAGGCCAGATTCTGTATCAAAGACTGCTGTTGCTTATTAATATGCATGTGGTAATTAGTATTGTTCATTGACCTGATATCTTCGGACACAGATTCATAACCATACATTACTATGTGACGGACATATTTATCAACTCACATCAGTTGTTACGTAAATCAAATAACCAATCAAAAAATTAAAAATAAAACATCTCCTTAAATAATTAATCCACGTTAAATAACTTCCAGATTCAAAATCATGAAACTGAAGGTAGCGGCCGGAATAAGTAGCGGCCACGCAAAAAATTTCTGGCCGCTAGCTTCAGCTTCATATTCAAATTCCCAAAAATTTTAATTATATTGAGTCCCATTGCCTTGAAAAATATTTTTAATTATTAATTTTATTGACTTACTTTGTGTTAATTAAATAAACAGTATAAAAATCTCGTAAATTGAGTGCTCCATTAGCGCGTTTTTCAGACTCGACAATTAAAATTTCCATGTGGTCTAATAATGAGAACTGAAAAAATATATTAATTATACTTTAACAATAATAACAATATTTATTTTTACTTATTTAAATTTAAACTTCTAGAAAGAAAACTTCTTACAGCTTGTAAGAGGGGAGAGAATGGAAAAATACATAATTTATCATAAGACAATATTAATAATGATAACAATATTACCTCTTTATTAATATCAATAGTCGTCATTTCGCTCTCATCTGATATTTGATAATTACCATTTTCAAAAATACCTGAAAATATTTATATAAAACAATAATAATAAACATTAATTACTGCATATAAATATATGTTAAAGATAATTACCTGACATTTTGTTAAAATTTAGGTCACTATTAAAATTATAAATACTATTATTATATTTAATATTTGAGCATTGATAAACCCTGTTATTTTAAAAAAATAAACAATGGAAATAATAATAATAAATTCAAATAGTAATTATTATTATTATTAGATGTAATTTTTGAAAATAATTATTCGAACTTTGCACTTTATTTAAAATTGTATGAATTGGAAAAAATAAATAGCGTAAAAAAATAATAATAATAAATAATTATGAAATGTAAAACATTTTGGAGTACTTATTGATTTATCAGTTCACTTATTGATTTGCTGATAAGAAGTGTTGAATTTATTGAGTAAACACTTTGAGTAATAAATTTTTATTGCTTGAGTGAAAGCTTCACTGCTTTTTAATAACTGAGTAAAAAGTAGTAAAAATGTTCAGTCGCTTGACAGCTGATTTTAGTCAACAATGTCTAATTTAATGTCAAACAGTAGTATTCGTTTTTCTCTAGATGTCATTATTGCCAAGGCTTTTAGTTTACCAGGAAATTCTATTATCAGTTGAAGTTTATTCGAATTTTTTCCACGAAACTAAATTATCAATATTAGGTATATATATACATATATATATATGTATATATATGTTGGTGCGGTAGACGTTCTTGCGATTTCGAGCACGAGCTCGATCTTCGATAAGAATATTTTTAATTTTTTTTACTGAATTAATTATTTATCTGATTAATGATAAATTTCATTTAAATAGAAAACCTAATTTCGATATTTTTTAAATTTTTGCTCGGAATTAGGCTCCCTAATTTTGAAAAGTGACATTGTAATAAATTTTTAAAAGAATATTAATTCTGTGGCGATAAAAAATAGACAGTAATTTAAGTGTTCTATTACGGACATACTTGAATAAAATAGGCGGTAAAAATTTTCTGGCGCAATTTTTTTAAAATTCAAAAAACGGGCTGGAATTTTTGGTATAAGAAAAAATTTACGACTCGAAATTTTTCAAAATTAAGACAATCGGTATTTTGAAATTTTCCTCATATTTACAGAAATTTTCTTTATTAACTTCCGGTAGATTTAGCCCACCTTCTATCTCGTTCCGAACTCGCATTCGAAAATTTTGGAAAATCTCAAGACATGATCTATAAATTTGACATGAATTTCATTCAATCGACAAAAATCACTGAACCATAAATTTATTATAAAAAAAAATTTCGTTATCCGAAAATTTTTCAACATACCGACAATCGATAAGAAAAATTTCTTGCGAATTAACTAACGTTAAGACCGACTGAAAAATAATATTAAAAAGTTGTAGACAGGGTCTGCAGTATGCAGTCTCAGGATGCACTTTAATCATCACAGAGTAAAACATACTATCAATCGATTATCGACTCTAAAGATAAGAATGTTAATCGTATTCCCACAACTCAGCTTATTTCCGCATTCCACAGCGCGATTACATGGCCATTTTGCATGATACTACTCAATAAATTTACTCTAATACAATTTTCAATACCACATATTCATCCGTACATACATACATTCATACATACATACATATATTTAAATACTTAATTATCAGAAAATAATTATAAATAAAACTTTTTGTTTCGGAGTATTAAATAATTGATGAAAAAAAGCACGAGCTGAAATCCATAAAATAATAATAAATATGTCAAAACAACAATTACAAATAAATAATAAATTTTTCTTGATAATCCGGCAACGCTGCTCTACAGCGTGACGACAACATCCGCGCGGAAATTCTCGCGTATTTCTCGCGGCAAAGTTCACGCGCCCAGAACAACCCATTCACCGTCCCCTTCATCACCTCCAGCACCTCCACCTCCATCTCCATCTCTACCACAACATCAACATCAACATCAACAATATATAAATATAAATATATAAATATAAAATTCATCAGAAGTTATACAGCCACCTCCATCTTTCCTACTACCGCAGAAAAAAAGGAAAAATAAAGAAAAAAAAATAAACATTATCATCGTTTTCTATTCGCGTTGGCTGGTTAAAGCCGCCCTCGCGTATCGTTTTCCACGAGTAGAGGTAAGGCCACTTCCTTGAGCGTTGAGTCTGCAAGAATGGCCGTAAGTCCCCCGTCTCTCGGTTTCCCTCATCTACAATTCCATATCTCTCACATTATTTAACCATTCCTCCTTGTCTTCTTCGACCTCCTCCATATTATTTTTCTCTCTCTGCATTCGCTTCTTCATACCCTTTTTTATTCTTTCTTCTCATTCTCTCATCACTTCTTGTACCCTCCGTTCCCCGGGATCACTACTACTATTACCTAGTGTATCAAAATAAATACGTGATACCATTTAGATTGATTCCCTCACCAATAAAAATCATCATTTACTTTTTACCCCCGAGTTCGCAAACTGGACAACTTGCAGACATAATTTATATGTTTTTAAATAACGTCCATATATAAATATATTCTTTAAAAATATTGTTGTGTTGATGAGGACGAGTTCGATCCAACGTTTAGCTCGTACTCTTATGCTGCATCACACAGGACAGAGAATGGAATGGAAGGGAATACGCCGTGCCGGGTTCGACGCCCGGCTGGTGGCCCAGTGACCGGGACCGGTTTCCTCAGCGATTCCTCCTTCCGCCTTCCTTGCAAACGCACAACTGCATCATCTTGCCATCCACCACCACCACCTCCTCTTCTTCTTCTTCTTCTTCTTCTTGGTCTTCTTCTTCTTCTCAACAACCTCCTCACTCCTCTTGCGTCCCTCATATCAGCCACGTAATTCTTGTTCTTCTTCTTGTTCTTCTTATTCTTATTCTTATTCTTCTTCACAACTTGGCTCGACAGTATTTCCCTTTTCCTCGTACACTACGTGGCTGCTGCTGTACTCTGATGGCCTTATGCCAACTACATTAGCCTCTCAACTAAATATTACATTTTAATTTTTTAAAAATCAAACAAATTTTGTACTTGTCATTAATTGCTAAAGTCTACTGATTTACCCGCGGGAAAATTTAAGGGCGCGGGTTTTTCAAACATGGGCACACAGAGGGGATTTAACGACCGCGGTGTGGCGGCAGAAAAAAAAACTGTGACGTGTAAGACTTGCATCACCCGGGGAGTAGAGTAGAGTATCCTCGCGGTGAGTTTGATGGCGCTTAGACATGGGCATGGTCGGGGGGGTCGGGGGTACCAGTCAAGGGCCTGAAAGGAAAAGTTGAGTCTATGCGACCGAGGGGGAAAGGAAGTGAAAGTCTTAGGAGGCGCGTTGCGTCTCTCTCTGCATCCGATATATTTTTCGTCTCTTTATTTTTCATTCTCATTTTCATACCCATTATAATATTAATTACCGTCAATTAAATTCCACCTCTCTGATGACTGTAAGCCTCCTATAAAAAATTATGATTATTAAACAAATAAAAAAAGTTTTCGTGTAGCCACTTATTGTCCACGTTGACCGCTCGTCGGCTTCTTCCGCGTACTGTCCCAAATCAACCGCTCGCTCGGTCTCTTTCCTTTCATCCGGCCACGTTTTTTTCTCCCTCTGACCCGTTAAATAACGCTTCGGAGAATTCAGACGTTAATGCCCAACCCCCTTCGTCCATTGTATATCTCACAAAGAATAAAGAGTATCAAATTTTATGCAAATCGATTCTGATTACTTCAGTCAACCTGCCGTCTTCCTCTCTCGCAGTCGTCTATTTATTTTTATTCACTTATCTATAAACTTTTTAATTAAATTCATTACCAAAAAAAAAAAATCTACTCATTTTTTCAAAAATTTATATCCTCAGTTTTTCAAAATTTTTTTATTACAAAGCCGCAATATCTTTTTCTTCATGATACTCAAATTAGCAGCGTCTAATAATTTTTGAATTTGTTTTTAAATGATAAATTATAAAAAAAAAAATATTTAAAAAAATTGCACTTATAGTTTTTTAAATTTTCTACATGTGCATATTTTTACTTTTTTTTTTTGTAATCGATTTGTTGAAAAAAAAATGCGAAAATTAAAAATTGTCTGTTAACTTCAGGATCATTTTTTTTGCGAATCTACAATTTGGCTTTTTTTTAGTTTTGAACTAAGTGAGCTTCCCAGATCAACATACATCTAAAACTCATTTTTTTCTGGGACTACTAATTAAAAAAAAAAAATTATTTAATCAATTCGCGCTATTTGAAGCAATTAGTACTTTATAAGAATAAATTTGAAATAATAACACGAGTCTCGTAATAGTAAAATATATACATATATATAGACATATATATGTATATTAAGAAAGCCCTTGGTTGCGGCTACACAAGTTCTCGCTTATCCCAAGTATACATGTATATACGTATATATGAAAGAAGAAACTAAAGAGAGAAGGAAGGAACGAAAGAGAGCCTAAGAGAGTTTTCTGTGGAAAGAAGAGCCCGATCAGGTCGTTGGCCGCAACTCGCCGTGACCCAGTGCGAGCGCTAGGACATTGACTCTGGCATCGCCATCGCCATCCGTGATACCAACTTACTTGGTTGCTTGGTTGCTCACTCGGTTGGTTCGTTGTAGAGTATATACTCCCTCCTCTACCCAACTCACACTCGTACTCGTATTTTACCCGATCCGAGTATCCCCTTTCTCCTGTTACCCCTCACCCCCTGTCCACTCAGAATACTCATCATCATTGTCCATTGCAACAGTCATCAGATGATCGGGATTATCACCGAGTTTTAATAACAAAATAATAAAAGGTCTGTTTATATTAGTTCGCTGTATATAATGGACCATTGTGTGTTGGTGTCTTGCATTTAGAGTCTCTCAGCTCAATATATATATATACTGAACAGGGTATGAGCGTCTTCCTCGAGCAGCCGTCTCCGTTGCACCAGTGACCGGTCCCGGTTGGTAGTCAGCGAGTCCATGGACCACGAGGAGTTACCAGAGTCGCGTCTCGCGTCTCACCGTCTCCTTACTCTCGAGTTTTCTACTTATTCACTCGTCGTATCTTTCAGTTCGTCTTGAAGTTGTCTTGCTCGTCGTCATCGTCCTCGTGGACCTTTGCATTGCGTCGTCCCACCGAACGTCCGACGACCTCCCTGGGGCTCCTGTATCGCCTACCGATTCTCTCTCATTTCCTCTCGCTCGCTTTGTCAATCGCCAATCCCATCACATGCTCTCTACTCTTCTACATACATACATACATATATACATATAAATATATATATGATATTTTTTATTTATTTATTACTATTGTTATTATTATTATTTGTTTTCATACCGCAAATTGGTGCCTACGATCCCTAATTGTCTTATTATAATATTATTATCTTTTATTTGGCTATTGATATATAAATATATATATATTTATTATGTTAATATTTTAATTTTTTAATTAACAATTTAAATTTATTAAAACACACAATGGAATTTATTTCTTTATTATTTTTGGCATTAATTATTTATTATACTTTTTACTTCATGAAATTAATTGCAGAAGGGGTAAAATGGACCCGCTCAAAAATTAATTTTTTTTTGAGGAATTTCGGGTGGTCTAAATCGCCCCATGCTTTCGTTATTTCAATGAATAATTAAAAAAAAATGCATGCCCATTTTACCCCTTCCGGTTTTCTACTTATTTTTGGTAGATATTAATAACAGCAATACAAAAATAGTGACATTATTTTATGAGATGTTGCGAGACATATGGAAAATTTATTGCGCACGTAATCGTATGTAAAATTGTGTTACGCTTTAAAAGTACATATATGCACCGGAGAAAATACGTGGCTAACATTTATTCTGACAAAATATAAATAAGTAGAGTCAACAAAGTCGGAGCTTCACTGAGTAGAGGCCAATGGAACTTTCTAGCTGTTATATATGCATATATACATATATACATAGTCAGTGATATATAGAATCCATCAATGAGATAACAAAGGTCATGAGGACGCGGCGGTCAAGAGTCCGGTCACGCCAGGCCGCGATATATACGAGCGAATTAATTTTTACAACTCTATTAGAAACACAAATTTACAATCCAACACTTTCTTTTCAATTTTCCTTTCTTTCAATTATCACTACAATTTTTTTTTATTTCTCTTATCACTGACCATTCAGGAAAAGATGGACCACTAGAGTATCCAGAACACGACCGGGATTTTTTTTGCTTGTAAATTTTTCAGTCAATAAATATTCAAAAATTTTCCAACACTCGAAGCAAAAGTTCACCCGCGTTCTGGTGGCACTTAAATATATGGGGAGTGATTTGACTACTGTTAAAGTATCTGCAGATAAGTCTGTGGTATCGTGTCGGTAAAAGTACTAGTACTGAGATAGAACAGCGTGGATCTTTTTGTGAGAAGGACAGAGTGAGAATAAAAGAGGTTTTATCAAATAACAACAGCAAAGGCAATAGCAGCATCAACAAAGTTTGCCTCTTGATGCCTTTTCATTTAATTTCCCACGCTTAAATCGCCTCAGGCACTACACTAGTCAGACGATTGCATCAAAAGGTCGCCGGATTCACTCGTACTCTTCTTTCATATATGTCTCGAGTGGAATTTCAAAATATACTGACGATTGTTACTTTTATTGCGTTACACTATCCCCAGGATTTTAATTTATATGTATATTCATTCGTATACCGGTTCATTTTTAGATATTAATTTATTATTATTATCGGCTTTACATTTATGTCGATGTATCTAATCTTAGATTGGAAAAAATTTTAAATAAGTGTCTCGTATGTTTAGTTTTTTTTTATTTATAAATCGTGTACTTGAGGAGATATTAATTAGATAAATATATTTTATGCTTGATTTTAACGCAACATTTTTAACGGTGTATTGATACATTCTGAGACTTTATCTATGGATTAATTAAATGAGTATCTGTTAGTACTGATGAGTTGTATTCGGGGGGAGGGGGGTATAAATAGACTCCTTAAAAAAATTTCTAGTGGGTTTTTTTTACGTTCTTTTCAATATTCAGTGTCATCATGACCCAGTCGTTAAAAAAACAAAAATTTTGAATGAGTAGCATGAATCCCTAGTCAAAAAATAAAAATTTTTAATATTTCGAAAATAATGACAGATGTTGTCAATAATTTGATGCTTTATTGAAATTTTTTTTTTTGCTTAAAATTTAAAAAAAACAAAAAAGAAAAAAAAATTTGATTTACTTATTTAGAAAAATTTCAAATCAAAATATTTATTAAAAAAATCTCAGATGGCTCAAATTACCCCGCAATCTCAATATTACCCCTTTATTAAAATTATTAAAAAAAAAAAAATTTGATTTATTTATTTATTTGGAAAAATTTCAAATCAAAATATTTATAAAAAAAGTCTCAGATGGCTCAAATTACCCCGCAATCTCAATATTACCCCTTTATTAAAATTATTAAAAAAAAGAAATTTGATTTATTTATTTGGAAAAATTTCAAATCAAAATATTTATAAAAAAAATCTCAGATGGCTCAAATTACCCCGCAATCTCAATATTACCCCTTTATTAAAATTATTAAAAAAAAAAAAATTTGATTTATTTATTTATTTGGAAAAATTTCAAATCAAAATATTTATAAAAAAAGTCTCAGATGGCTCAAATTACCCCGCAATCTCAATATTACCCCTTTATTAAAATTATTAAAAATAATAAATTTGATTTATTTATTTGGAAAAATTTCTAATCAAAATATTTATAAAAAAAATCTCAGATGGCTCAAATTACCCCGCAATCTCAATACTACCCCTTTATTAAAATTATTAAAAAAAAAGAAATTTGATTTATTTATTTGGAAAAATTTTTAAACAAAATATTTATAAAAAAAATTTGAGATGGCCCGAATTGCCCCGCAACCTCGGTATTACTCTTTTGTAGCTTGGAAAAAAATTGTCCTATTTTGCCCTAGGAATTTTAATTTATAAAAATTTATGAAAGCTCAAATTTTCTTTATTATTAAAGAAGTTAAATATGTTTTAATTATTATTGCACTTGAATTGTTACAGCAGCAGTATTACGTGTTTCCTGCAACACAGCCTACTTTGATCTATTATATGATTGATTACAAGGCAAAACCAACCAATTTGTTATCTATTCCGTAACTCCTCGTTTCAATAGTCGCAATCGCCTAATTGGGTTGATACTCTATTCATTATTATTGTCATTAACTGTTATTACAGCTCATACTACACTGATAATCAGTACGCAGCAGATAGTTATTTAAAATATATAATTTACCCCAACGTCGTAACAGCAAGAATTCTAATAACTCCACCACATAACCTTTAATCGACCTTATATATATACATATATATATGTACATTACGATAAAATAAATCAATGTACCATAAAAATTCTTGAGTTTTAAAATAATCTAATGCCCCGTCATGAAATCAAACGAATCAGCATAAGTGCGATGAGGAATGACATAACAATTTTCCTCAGGATTAAAATCTATTACCTTCAAATAATAATAATAATTTTTTACTCATAATTACTGTCTTTAATTTATAAATAATATTAATCTATAATAAATAAAAAAATTAATTTTAAATTCGGGTCACGTTTAGTTTTTTTCTTTCATTCCTTATCGTTTAGGTATGCATCAGTGCAATACCGTTAGATATTTTTAGGCATCAAAATAAGTATATGTATATATATATATATATATATATGTATATGTTGTATAAAGATAAAAAAATGAATAAAAAAATTAGACAAAAAATAGCTGCATCTTTACAGAATGTTCAATACTACGGTCTACGTCCATGCGTTTGTCCAGCCGGCTGTTTTAATATATATATATATATGTGTATATCTGGTAAAAAATTTTTAATCACACCATTCACTGTCTCTTTGATCTGAAATGGAGTCTTTCGTTCCATTCGTTTTTTATTTTTTTTTTTTTTTGTTGTATAGGTGCAGAGTATTCGATTACGATGATCGAATTTCATTCGAGCGCACGCGTTTACGTATTTTAATATTGAATAAATATATACATATATACTGTTAATAAATCACGAATTTTTTTTCTTAATTTCCAAAGATAATAATTAAGTTATCAAAAAAAAGTATTAATTAAATTTGAAGTCCACCAAACCACGTCATACTTTTAAATATTTTTATTTGTCATAATTATTATTATTTCTGTAAATAATAATTTTTTTGATGCTGGTTTAAATCTGGTATATTTATTTCGACTTCCTCTTTGAAAAAATAAAAATGATAATAATAAAAATAATAAGAAGAACCAACAAGCCGATAAATGCAACGACGGTCAAGGTAAAGCCTCGTTGGTCGAGTCGTGACGCCATGATCGCCCGTTAAAGAATTTAGGTCAAAAAGTCATCGCTGTGTGTATAACGTTCGCTATTAGCCTCAAGAGAAGCTTTAAAGATGTAGTATACACTCATATATATTACTTATACATACATATATATATAAATATATATATATATATATATATATATATATATTTATATTGCCACTTATTATTTAACAACCAGATGCATCTTTTTATTTATTCTTTATATATTTGAAACTACATATATATATATATATATATATATATATATATATATATATATGTATCTATATATATATTACAAGTGTTTTATCATGAGTATATCTATACCTACTTTATGAAGCGTATCGTCACAGCCTGAAGCTATCAAAACCGTTTAATACCTTTACTTCTTCTCATCTCTGTCTTTACACGAATTATCCTCTCTAGTGTACAGTAAAATATATTCTTATCCTATATATATATATATACATATATGGTTACATGGATACGTTTTGCAGATGATTCCTAATTATTTGAATTGCAAATTTACACCGGATGGTGTTAAAGAGAGTTTACGCAGTTACTGGGGCATTAGGCTCATCTTTCTTTCATTTTATTTTTTTATTATCTTTATTATTAATTCTTCTTTGTTCTTAATACTTATTCACTTGTTCGATTCTTCATAATAATTTACCCATTATTATTTATGTTTTAACTATGTCCGCTCTACTCAATAAAAATAGTGACCGAATCAATAAAACGAAAAAATGAGGTCGTTGAATCGGTAATTATTTTTTTATTTATTGATAAAAAAATTTTTTTTTGGGTTTTAGTAAACATGTATGTGGAACCGAGTCTTGCACGAGCCTGGCTAATGTTGAAATTTTTATCTGTAAATTTTTATGGATCTTATCAAATTTTTTCGAGGTATAAATAGAAATCATGGGAATCGTCGTATGTTCTAAAAATAAAAAACATCACCTATATAATTACGTGTAATATATATTACTTTTTAGTTATTTTTCTTGATAGAACCTCAGCATTTCTTACAGTGAATTCATCAAAATTCCAAATGAGTTAATTAGTTTTTTTCAAATTGATGCGAATATTTTCGACATTCGCTTGAGGTAAAAAAATTTATTAATTACTAATTTTCTAAATAAATGAATTATTTTATTTTAATAAATACTCGGACGTATTGAAACTCTTGAACCAATTTTTTTCTTGATTATGAAAAAAAAAAAAAAACACCAAATTTCGAATCACTAATTACTCTTTCAAACTCTACAAAGTCAGCCGTTAATTTTAAAAAAATTTCTCAACATACCAAAAATTTATTTCAAAATTCTAAAAGGTCTCAAATTTTGAAATTCGCTGCCTACCAGGTGTTGCTACATATGCGTATTTGCTCTAAAGATATGTAATTTTAACTTTACAGACAAAAAATAAAATTTAAAAAAATTTTCATATCCAACTCTAACACAAAATTTTTCAAAAAATGTCATCAAAAATAAATTTAATTTTCATTTATTTATTAATAATGGGATTAATTTTCACTTCTGATTGTTGCGGGTCATCTTGTCACCGTGAAGGGTACAAAGTAAGTTTTTTTTTCTTCAATTCAAAAATTTATCACAAAAAATAAATTTTTTAATTTTCATTTAGTGTTTATCCACAAAAAATTGCTGTCCATCTTTGAGGTGCTTTGTCAACCACTCATCCCGGAATAATTGGGGAGTATGTTTACCAAAGTATACCAGAGTAAGTGAATTGTTATAAAAAAAAATGTTTTTTGTCAACAATAAAAAACTTTAAATTCAGTAATAAAATTTTTTTTATTCTCTAAAATAACGGGACAATTTTTTTATTTTACTACTTGTTAACTTAATATATTTTTAAAATTTTATTTTTCGGGTGACCTAGACTAAAATATTTAATCTGTATTATCAAATATATCGCAATGTATAAATAAATAAAATACATAATAGTACTGAAAACTTTCTCGTGAGTGCGAAGAATAAAATAAAAGGGAGTGTATTTATTTATTTATTTATATATATATATATATATAGATGGTATGTAATACAAATGCTCAGACATGCACTGAATGTTATTAAAATTTTTTTAGTTGGATGCATAAGGGACTACGTGAGACGTTCGCGGAATATGCGTTGATATTTTTTTTATTCGTTTTATTATTCTCACACCTAGTAAGTGGTGTGTTGGATGTATGGTAAAAAAAATGGTGTGTGTAAGTGTTGGTGTGCATGGAAATAGATGAGTATGAGAGAGCCTTTGAAAGGAGTTGAAGTAAAGTCGATCCCTATAATTATTCTAGCGGTGCTTCGCGATCGTTTCTTGGCCAATGGGACTCTTAGACTCACTCTGTGTTAAGTTCTATGGGACAGTTGACAGTGTCAGAATATAAGTGTTCAAGCCACGCCTCGTGACCCAGACTTCCACATAACTGTTCTCGAAACATCGCGATTTATCATTCGATTGATTTTTTTTTATTTTTTTTTTTTTTTTTATGGCTATTGGAGTTATTGTGGTTTTATTTATTTACAGTGATGAGAAGGATACAGAGATGAAATTATTTATATTTATCTTTTATCGTGAGGAAATTTTTTCCAAGAATTTTTATTTGGTTTCGGTGGAAATAAATATTCTTAGAGTCCGTAATGGAACACCCTTAAGATCAATGTCCGCTTTATGGGTCAAACAGAATTTTTTAAAAAGCATATAAAAATCTTAAAGTTTCACGAAAAATTTTTTAATTTTTTGTGGCTCATTTTGCCCCATGCTTGAATTTTTTATATTTTTTAGCAGGCGTCAAGATATGTCAGAAATTCGATTTTCGAAAATCGGACTAAAACCAATAACTTTTCTTTTTCGAAAATTTTCAATTTTCAGCGGGAAGTTTAAAAAAATTTTTACAAAAATATTTTACAAACAGTTCAGACATCCATTTTTTTTTTGGAAATTATTGGTATATGATACTCCATTGACATAAAATGCCTATTTATAAAATGTCACTCCTCTGAAGAAAATTTTTACAAGCACACACATGTCCAGCGCATCTGGAGAATAATCGAAAAATTATTCCAAAAAAAGAGTCAACGGTATTTTTAAAAAGTTGAAAAACTAGCAAACTGTGGGAAATACAAGAGACATAAAATTCTTTCATTGATCGGTAAGTATTTCAAAGCATATAAATTTTTTCCATATGAATTCATGAATATGGATGGATTGTCATCACGAAAATTTGAATACTCGCGCCAGCAAAAATAAAAGCGCCGTCACTTTTCACGAGCTGTGAAAGTGATGAAAAGTGTCCACTCAAAAAAATATATACATCTATTATTAAAAGTCTATATATATTTGTAAATATTCAATAGCCGATGGTCATCTGAATAGATTTGACGACAGCTGAGTCAGTTGGTGCGACTAATTGCCAATTAAAAAGACATTTTTCTCCATCTGATTTTCTCAAAACCTCTTCCCCGATGGCTGCATCACGCCTCCAAACGTCTAGACCTTTCGCTCCAGAAACTCAAGCTTTCAGCAAAATTTAAAACCTACTGTCGGGTATTAAATGTCGGCTCTTTTATTCTTTAAACGTACTACCACTATTCAGTCCTTAACTCTTTTACACTGTCCACTCGAGATGGACACCTGGATTTTTTCTTTATTTTTTCGGGCTAACTGGACACCTTTTCACGTTTCGATCCTCCGAAGTCCACTACTCAGTAACACAATGCTAATGCCACGCGTGACATCACTCAATTCCTCTTTATAAAACGAGTTCACATGAAACACTCGAATATGTATGACTATAGACCACCATGTGATAAAATTTCAAAAGTTTTTTTCCGATCATTGAAAATTTTTCAATTTCAAAAAATCTTCGTCTTGTAGCTAAAAAAAAAATTCAGATAAATTCAAAATTTTCACAAATTATTCTCGAATATTTTCTGCATTTGAAATTTTTCATTTCACAAAAATTCAAAATTTCAATTTGCGATTGGATCATGTGCTAAATTTTCAAAATTTCAAAAATTTTTTTTTTTCCATTCCTTAAAAATTTTTCAATTTCAAAAAATCTTCGTCCAGTAGCTAAAAAAAAAATTCAGATAAATTCAAAATTTTCACAAATTATTCTCGAATATTTTCTGCATTTGAAATTTTTCATTTCACAAAAATTCAAAATTTCAATTTGCGATTGGATCATGTGCTAAATTTTCAAAATTTTTTTTTTCCATTCCTTGAAAATTTTTCAATTTCAAAAAATCTTCATCTTGTAGCTTAAAAAAATTTCAAAATTTTGACAATTAATTTTCGAGTATTCTCTACATTTGAAATTTTTCATTTCACAAAATTTCAAAATTTCAATTTTCGCATTTCAATCCACGATTTTTTTTTTTTTAATACCAATAAAAAAAAATTTTTTTGAAATTAGTAAATAGTAATAATACTATAAATATCAAACTTATATAACATAATTAAAAAAAATATCAGTGAAATAAATTGAGCAAATATGTATTAAAATATAAAAAAATCCAAATGAAATCTATCAATCAATAGCTTTAAAAGATCTGTATTACATCTGCGTGCGTAGGATCAAGGACTTCCGGATTACGTTATAGCCCGTAAAAAAAAAAATCGAACAGAATAAACCAGAATATATGAATGATTCTCCAGGTTTCCCGGAAGAAATCGATATCTCATTTAAAAAAAAAAAAAAAAATATGATCGGTGCGTTGAAAAAAGGACAATGAAACCGGGCACACGCCACGATGGACTCTACAATTTTTTCACCCGTTTTTTTATGGTATTTTTTAACCGGCTGGTCTGTAGACAGATGTAATAACGAGGGGACGGAGACGAGAGTTCATAACTTTTTTCCGGAATACATCGGAGATGGAATCCGAGATAAAGTGGAGGATTTATCTCATACTGAAGGACAATTGTAGGTTGTTATGGTTTGAGGGTTTTGATGGTTCGTTTAAATTTATATAAGATGTTAGATGTAATGTTGATGAAGAAAGGATTGTGCAGCTGCAGGAAGAGGCGTAAAAGTGTAAGGAAAAGGGTTACGTTAATCTTCGGGGATTTTTTGAAATTTTTACATCATCAAGGAGGATGCTTTCAACGAGTTATCCTTTTGTGTATTTCACTTTTAAATAGATGGGTATTACATACTTCGGTTTATGCCATTTCTTTTATGTCTATATATTCATATATATATGTATATGTGTGTGTAGTAAATATTAGTGTGTGATTTCCTTACCGCTGTGTTGAGACTGAATCACCGAGTCACGTGTCGCGTGCCAGGGCACGTGAACTCTCTTTTATATTTACCAAGTCTTTAGTATTTTTTAATGTTAGAAAAAACTACTTGGATTTCAAATTTATATAAACATCAAAAATCAAAATTTTTTTTTTTATTTTTCCAGAAATATTTTTTTACTGAAATTTTTTATCAGAAAAAATTCGGGTAAAATGGTCATTATTTTGAAACTAAGATAGCATAGGGTAAGTTGGACACTCAAATTTTTTTCTAATTACATGATTTCTATAAACTGGGGTAAATAGGACACCATGAATTTTTTTTTCTAATAAAAAATATAAATTCTTTTAAATAAAATAAAGTCACCATCGGAGTTAAGAATTTATTTTCAAAGTACTCTCGCTCACCTGGCGTTACATCAAACACGTAACAACGATGCTGTAACATGTGACATCAATATTTACTTAAAAAAATAAAATAAAAAATTCCAGCGCCTGATCTACTCACCATCACAATTAATCCGTCATAAATTTAATGGCCTACATAAAAAAATAATTAAACAAAGGTAAAATAAATTGTCCGATCCAAGTGCCTATACCTCGAGCACCATAACTTAATCTCAATCTTCTTTTTCTTCACATTTGTTTTATATCCTTTCGCCTGTACATCTCACTCTCTCACTCTCTCCCTATCCCTATGACCTACAGACTCGGTTGGTGGGCACATTACCTAACAGTACCTATACACAACTACATAACACTTGTTTATTCTGCTGCAACCGCTGGTGGATGGACGCGCGCATTAACCGCCGCTTCTTCTTCCTCTTCTTCTTCTTCTTATACTTCTTCTTTTACTTCTTCTTGCGTGTGTACCTTTACAAGCTGCTTTGCTTCCTTCTTCTGTTCTATATAGGCCACTGGTGTGCCTATACTTTTGTATACACTTAATACATACCTACAATAGCTCAGCAGTAAAATATATACACACATATATATACAGATAGAATATCTAACGTAACATAACGTTTTAGCTTTGGCTTATAACGGCACGGGCAGATCTCAATGTACTTTTCAACATCACCACAATCGTTTCGCTGTCAATGTCTGCGTAAATATATATATATAAATATATATGTATATAAGTGTGTAAGTATATATGGCTGTAAGCATATGTACCAAGAAAACGGACTCACTTGATGGTTTCTTGTGAGGCTCAGTTCGCTTGTTATACTCCCCCTCGATACGACGAGATATCCGTATGCTGGATCCGTTACTCGGGGTGTCGCAGAGCCAGTTACCGTGTTACCGCAATTCAGGCCACAAAGTCAAAATACAGTTAGTCGTGACCGTCCAAGAGCAACAGCAACAGGAACAGCAACACACGATCGAGACACGACCGAGAGGACGAACAAGACGTAGAAGAGCTCTGTGTATATATGGTATACTATATATATATATGTATAGCTATATATATGTCTTTCATTTTATTCGCCGAACAAATGGATGATGAGAATAAAAAAGAAATGCTTTCTTGGTATTGAGAGTCCTCCTCTTCCCGGTTAGTACCGACAACCGACACGAGATAGATACTGATTAATTTTATGAGAACGCTGAGATTGACTATGGGATTTTTTGCTGAAATTGTAAATCAAATTTATGATTTTTCAAAATTTTGCAGAAAATATCATTAATGATATTTTTTTATTTTAATTAATAATTAAAGAAAATGCGGAAATGAACCTGAGGAAATTTTGATAGCATGTTAACTGCTGGATTTTATTGATAAAAAATTTTAGTGGGTAATCAAAATTTAATATATGATTAAGGATACTGGAGTTTAATGAGGACACGGAGGCAAAAAATTTTTTTGGCTCTGCCTGAGATAATTAACTCGCTCCAATATCCGCTAGACCTCATGTAAAAAAAAAAAAACCTCACTGAATTTAAAAATTTAATACAAATATTTGGATCAGACATTTTTGGTTTGATAAATTTGACAAAAAATAAAATTTACATCAAACATTTTTTAAATTCTATAAATAAAAAAAAAAAATTCCATGATCAATTTAACGTCTTTTTGCTGCAATAAATTTTTAATTTCACATTAACATATTTGAGAAATTTTCCAAATTTTTCGCCCCTCTAAATTTCCTTAAAAAAAAAAAAATTTATTTTACCTTAAAATCGTATCTTATTCAACCCCAGGTTCTCTTAATTAGTATCCAGAAAAACCGGAAATTTAATTTATGTAATGATTTTCTAGTCCAGATTATTCGGGTATCGTACTAAAGAATCAAGAATACAAATTCCAAAATCCACTTGTCAACCTGCATTTAACCCAATTATATCTATATAAATGAAGTATAAGTCATCTATCATTAATATCACAATTAATTAAGAAAAAGCTATAGATGAGAACAAAAAAAAATATATAAATATATAAAAGGATTGCATAAGTTGAATGAAATAAGTATAACGGAAGAAGTTTTGTTGAAGAAAGAGCCGATTAGCGGTTCTTTTTTTCATTTAACATAAAAAAAAAGTAGAAGGGCTTTATTATTATAAAGTCTGTGGTTATTGCAACACTTATCGTGTCTTATAAAATTCGTGGGCTCCACGCACACCACGTGGTCCGTAATATTTTTTGAATCTCACTCCATTATACATCACTGTCTCTCATCTCTCAATACACATACACATATATATCTATATAAATTTTTTATCTTCTTTTCCATTTGATTCTTTATAAACCATCACCATACCATACCTTTCATTTCATTCCCATTCCAATTGTGTCCCGTTTCCTCGCCGTTGTCTTGTACAAAGACATAAAGAGGAAAAAAGAAAGATAGAGGAAGTTCATTTCAAGTGCATTCGTAAAGTAAAACTCAATAAAAAAAAAAAAAAAAAAAAAAAAAAAAAAAAAAAAAATAAAATAAAATAAAATAAAAATACAAGAAAAAAAAAAGTCATAAAATAAAAAAGAGTGACATAAAATTGGTTGCATGACGGGGCCAACGCCCATCAAGAAGTTCACTTCCCAAATTCAATTTCATCTCACGAAATATATTTATTCTCTTTTTACATTTATTTTTATACCTTTAGTTTTTTAATATTTTTTTTACAACTTGGAGAAAAAGAATAAGAAGAAGAAGAAGCTGAAGAAGAAGAAGAAGAAGTGGATAAAAGAGCTTTCAAATGATGGTTTATCTATTACGGTATAGATATACACATAGAAAGATGGATGTATGTATAAATGTATATGTATACAGTTTTTGGGTTTGCTCTTAGACAACTGGACAATTAATTTCCATCGGCACGAACGCTAGAGAGGTTAATGACACTTGAACACTGTCGAAATACATGCTCAGCTGAATATTACATATTTAAGACCGGGCTTACTACCTTTCCTCTTTCATTACTCTTTACTAAATGTATATATATATAAATATATATATATATATAGATTTTTTTATTGAGTATATAAGTAAAGTGTATGATGGGTGCAAGTATTAGTAAGTTGCCAAAAAATAATTCGAGTACATACCAAGCGAGAAGAGTGTAGCTCATGCATAAAAGGGCTTACGTGCGTGCACTCGTTTAATAATACCGAAAAGAGTATGTATATATTTATATAAATATGTATATGTATATATGTGTATATAGATGAAGAAATGCGCACGTGTAAATACCACCTGCGAATGGTAATAAAAAATATGGAGATACATCAAGTTCAAGTTCAAGAAAATTTATATGCATATTTTTTTTATATATATATATATATATATATATACATATATATTTTTCGATTAATATAAATTTTTTTGTGTAAAAAAATATCGGAATCAATGGCGATGGCGGAAGTGGTTAAAAATTTTAGGGTGGGAGTAAAATTTTTTTTAAAATTAAAAAAATGAATTTTTGAATTTGAATTGAAAAAAAAAAAAAAAAATTAAGAATTTCCATATAAATTGACAGTTGGATTTTTTAGCACGGAGAAATGCGGGCAAAATGGGCTATGAGAAGAAAAATTTTACTGCGGGTAATTACTGTATGAGTGGGGTAAAATGGGCCGCATAAAAAAAATTAGTGTGAGTTCTCATAAATAATATTTTTACTGCAAAAAAATATAGTTTGAAGGAATATAAACCCACGAAATATAATATAATGAGTGTTAAATTAAAACATAACGACATAAAATAATTTAGTGTGTAGATAGTAAGGTAGTAGGTAATAATAAATATTTATGTTGTAAAAGAATGGTCGTAAAAGTCAATCGCGGATTTCCTGAGTAAGTTATGAGCCATTGGCTCGAGATATCTATGAACAGGGGTTTACGCATTACAACTACAAGTCTACATATATTGATATAGATAATCTATCTTTAACTTTTTAAATTATCCTTTTTTTCTGCAACATATTTACACTTGCTTCCTGCCTTTCTCTCCGGATGTACTTACTGTGGAAAACTTTTTTTTGTTAGATGGGGTCTGCTATCAAGAAATTTTCATGACAAGTTTGTCATGTTTCTTATATATATATTATACAGAATATTAATAATCTAATACATGAAAAATTTATTTTAAAAAATAATAATTTTTATGATTACAAGGACATGTTTTTGTAATTAAAAATGAATATTAATTATGATAATAAACTCAAATAATTTATTTTTAAAAAAGTAAATATTTTATTTTATCTAATGACATCATATAGTCATTGATCCCTAAATATTTGCCGTGTATATATAAATGTATATGTGAGATGATTGTATGTGAGTGAATGTATATATATAGAGAGTAAAAAACTAGGAGGGTGAATAATAAAAATAATAATGAGAATAGAAAAAGAAAGAGAGAAAAGAAAGGCGTGAAAGTAACCGGTTCGCACGCGCAGAATTTGCGTCAACGACTAGGAGTATGAGTGAACGCTTGAGAGGACACGAGAGGTCACCTTGACACTGTGCCAGTTTAGCCTAGGCCTCAATATACATATATACATATATACATATTCTTTTGAATATAGATACATGTGATATGTCTTGGAGCGACTCCTTTAGTTGCCACCTTCTCAGTCTCCTTAAGAGGGGACTTGATTTTATTTTTCAACAAAATATATATATTTTGCTAACCTGTGCCAATTTCAATGCCAGGATTCGCTTTTGCTTAATGGAAAAACTTTCCTTCTCTTTGACGCTCGCAAAAATCGAGTAATCGGTGGAATACATAAATAGTCGCCTTCTCTACCGGTTTTTTATGTTTCGACAAATTCCTTAATATTATTTTTATTGTTATTTTTAAACTCTTACATAATTTTTATTTTTATATTTTTTTATTTAAATCAGTTTAGAAAAATATTTTATTTTGTATTTAAATTGTTAATTTTTTTTTTTCTGATGATTGTTTATTTAAATTACTGAATTTTTTATTTATGCTATAAACAGTGAAACTTGGGCAAAATGGGCCAAGAGGAAGCTGGGGCAAGTTGGTAATCCCAGGCAGTAAAATCAAAAGTTCTTTAATTGAAAATTCCGCGCGCGAATGCTTCTTAATTAAAAAAAAAAACACAGTACTGTTTATACCCTGACCAACTTTCCCCAATCTCTTAGATACAAAATTGAATTTTTGACTATCATTAATAAAAAATTTTTCATTTATTTCTGAAAATTAAAATCAAAATTTTTTAAAAAATTATAAACTTGTTTTTTTTTTTTTTTCACGTTTTTGCACAGAAAAATTTCTAGCTCCGGAAATGGAGTTTGAAAAAAATTCAAAAAACGATGAAAAAAAAATTTCAATTAACAAAAGTCGTTTTTTTGAAATTTTCATAGCAAAAATAGTTGATATGAAACTTTTTCTTATGAATTTTTTTTTTTAAACATTTAATTAACTTTTTTTTCGTAATTAGAGTGCACTGTTTATCCATTTATTTTTTTAACAAGAGAAAGGTGAAATGAAAGCGCATAGATCAGTTGCATTCTATACATCTATACATATATAAAATAGAACACAAAAAACTTTCTCCAATGGACCATCCTCTGATTTCATTTTTTTTCTACTCTTCTTTTCACAATTTTCCCTTTTCATATCAACTCCCAAGAAAAGTGAGATCTCGATCCGTCAACACTCAATCTCTAAAATAATTATTCCTTAAAATCATCCATTTTACCCATAAAAGTAATGAATAACCAACAAATACTAAAAATTTTAATTTAAATAAATAAATAAATTATAAATTTGTAATTTATCCCGAGATAAAAAGATTAACGTAATAACAAACGATGACGGCGTATTAATTTACTCGAGTCCTTGATTAGATATTATTTATAATATTTTTTGTTCAAGGTACACATAATTTAAAATTATATTATTTCACTCTTATCGCGAATGTGATTACATTGATTACTACCGATAAAGTTAATAACAATAATCAATAAAAGTTTGTTCCAAGTGACAGGAGACTAAATTCCTATTAATTATTTTTCAATGAATTACAATAAATATAAATTTATTAGAAGTAGAATTTTTAAGTATTTTAATTTAAATTCCCGGAATCTAAACTGTTAAAAATATTATTATTATTTTTTTTTGGCATATAATAGCGTACAGCATTAGATCGTCGTCACCGTCTAACTATATACAATCTATTAGACGTGGTTGAAGATTGCGCCAGGTCAACGTACCTATATAGTCACCTGACGAACGTGACTCTTCTTAGTTTGAACCACGTTAAATGTATAAATGTATATATATGTATGTATATAGATAGATAGATAGATAGATACATGGACATGTATGTTTAAGTTGTAATACAAATACAAAGTTAACTAATATATATTTATATATATTACGTATATATATATATATACTCTTTACTTTAGTTAGACTTGCCTGATGCCTACCTACCTACCTACCCACCTACCTACTTATCACCGCTTATTCACTCATGTCGTTTTAACTATAATGTCCCATTGCTCATCATATCTTTTTTTTGACATTACTTTTATCATTAAACTATTTTATTAATCTTGGCTCTATTAGATACTCAATAATTTATTCAATTATTATTTTAGCACGTGGTAATAAATCGGGAGTGAATGCGGAGTGATAATGGATTTTATTTGAATTCGAATCCATGGTTTTGGAGATTTTTGAAAAAATCGTTATGTAGAGGGAGTCTGATTTTTTGGAAATTTTTTTTGGAAATGTGTACGTATGAAAAAGGCGATTTGAGGAAATTTGGAGGTTTTTTTTTTTTATAGAGAAAAAAAGGAGCAATTAAAGTTGATTTGAAAGCTGGGATTTTTTGGCGAAATATTTTTGATTCTTTTTTTGAAAAATTGAAAAAAAAATTTCTAGGATTGTACTGATAAAATTAAGTCACATATTTATTTTTTATGGTCATGATAATTTTTTTTCAGAAATCCGTGAGCCGAAAAAATTTGCCATTAGATATTTTAAAAATTTAATAATTTTTTGATTTTTTTTTAACGAGTTAATCACAAAAAAAAAATAAACCCAAAAATATGGACATGTAGAGAATTTAAAAAACTACATGTGTAATTTTTTAAAATATATTTTTTTTTATAATTTATCCCTTTTCAAGAAATCCAAAAATTATAAGAGGTCAGCTGACTTCAGTACCATACTAAATTAGAATAAAATTATTAAATTTCAAAATTTGAAAAATTATATAAATAATTTTTAATAAAAATTAACAGCCAAATTCTAACTCAACTATTATCGCCAAAGGCCAAAAAAGTGTGTCTAATAAATAAAATATAATATTTAAGTACTAAAAATATGTAAATTAAGCAAAAAAAAAAAAAAAAATAAATAAATAAGTATTCAATATTCGGTGAAGTTGTTCTTTTTTAATATTTTTTTTTAACCAGTCTCAGATACTGGTACATACTCGTTTTACTCATCTCCAGCAGTATCCAGCATCATCACCGAGTCCAAGTAAGTAAAGTAAAGAGTGTAGCGTGGTATGGAATTGTCGACAGGGTGAACGTCCGACCTAGAGGCTACTCTCCTTCCTCACGTTAACTCTTCTACCTTTCAGCTCTCTCTCTCTCTTTCTCTTTTTTCCCTCTCTTTCCTTCAGCAATACCATATACTCTTACATTACGCCGCTTCCACAGCTCACTGACAGTCGTCCACAAAAAGTAACCGCGTATAAAATTGCTCATTTTTTTTTTTTTTTTTTTTTTTTTTTTTTTTCAATTAAAAAAAAAATGATTACTCACAATAATTCAATAATCATTTAAATTAAATAATTAATAACAAACTGTCGCTGTTTCCATGACATTTATTTCATTTAATTAGCATGTGATTCAAAAAAAAAATAATTAATAATTGGGTACGATAAAAAATTGATAAGAGGAAAAAAAAATAAATATATATAAATAGTAATTATAATTATAATGATAATGATATTAAAAATAGTCCTTGAATAATAAAGTAATGGAAGTTGTAGCCGACCTATCGCAATCATCGTGTTTATACGTAACTAAATACTCGATATATTCTTAATTCACTTATTTACTCACTCACTCACTCACTCAGTCACTCATTAGTAGGATTTAAATTAATTCAACATGATTAACGAGTTAGTTACCGACAAGTAAATAAGTTTTTTTAAAAAATATATAAAATAAATAAAAATTGAAGGTGCAGAAACGATAGTAATTTGCCATAAATTACAATGTAATATCCGCAATGAGGGACACGTTTACTAACCAGCTACTGTAACCTGTCGATTTATTTATATATTTTTTTAATTTACTGTCTTATTATGTATTAGATTATCCTACTGATAAAGAAACGACGAGGATGAGGTAAAGATGTTAAAAACGATTGGTTAGGTCATGGTAATTATAATAATATTTTTCACCCGACAGATCACTTATATAAATATATATATATATATATTTATATTTATACTTTGATCAGTTAATTATATAACATCTTTTATTTATAAATTTTACGTTTTTCCCTCGATAAATTTATTATTTTTAATTTATCTCGGACCTACTTGGGAATTTTTTTTCTTTGTTTTCATATTTATGACTAGATTTAGCTTCACCTTTCACGGTTTATCAGAGAATGGCTCACCCTCTTTTCCGCCTTCTCCGCTTTCTTACTACCTCTACCTTTTGTTCTTATTATTATTATTTTCTCATATTTTTTTTCGTTTACTTCCCATCGTTAGAAAAATTAGCATCACTAAAAATTTGTTTAAAAATTTTTAAATAAAAATAAATTTTTACCATTTCAAGGGATCGGTCCCTATTTGAAAATAACGTTCCTAATAATGCATTCATTAATAGTAACAATTTATGTATATGTATATAACTATATATAGATATGATTCACGGTCAATGTATATTAGAAACATAATATATCATGGTAAGATGTAAGATAGAATAGATGAGTAGGAGATGAATTTTGTTATTAAAGAGATTCTATGGAGATAAATAAATCCCTATATAAAACGTGGCCTGTTACGTAAATTAGATAGGTATGTACGGCTGTACGTAAGTACTATGAGCGTCTTGTCTCTTGCACCATCGTCTATCCATTTAACTTAGACTTGTGTCTAGTCTCAGTTTATAGTATGCTTGTATACCTACATTTATACACGTACAATACATATATAGAATAGAAACTAGCACCTATCTACGAATACAAGTTAAATAAAATTTTAGGCATCCAAAGAATGTCATAAATTTTTTTTTTTTTTTTTTTCGACACAATTTTTAAATAAAATCTATTTAACTGTTTTAATAAACCTCAAATCATCCATGACTAGTAATTATTTTAATTTTTTTTTACTGTCGAAATTAGGCCCATTATTTACCATCAGTATTTCTACAAATAATAATAATTTTTTAAATATTTATAGAAATTTTTTTTAGTCACGGATTTTTGAAAAAAATTTTAATTATTAGGAGTAGTTTTTCTGCAATGTTCAAATTTCGAAATTAGGTTTTTTTTTTCAAATTAAATTAATTGATTTAAAAATTTGATGGTTGTAATTTCGATTTGTAGAAAAAAAAAAAAATATGAATTTAAAAATGGTATTTGTATATATAGTATTTAATAAAATACAAGACAATAAATAATAATAATAGAGCGTATCGAGTTGTTAACATCCCTTAAAATCGACGTACATGAGTTATAGATACGTTAGACAGATATATAGTGTAAACGGTGGGCGCTGAGTGAGTTGAACGGATGGATAGTGAATAAGCGCGGGCAGGGAACTCTTATACACGATCAGATCGAGTCCGTTCACCTTTTATCCCAGTAACACCGCGTCGTAGTCATCCGCCGTGAGCGTGGGGACGATACGAGTAGAGCGACAAACTACAAAACTGCACACTCTCAACAAAACACACACACACATACACTTTCAATATGTATTGGCTCTCTATCAGCACACGGTTGATTCGCTTGCTTACTTACTTACTAATATACTTTGTATGTATACACATTTATTCAACAAAGTATAAGTACAAGAGAACGAGGAAGCCACCGTGTGCTTTATTTGTATCGGTCGATGCTGCTGGAGCCGCCGTGTCTCTCCTTTCCGCGTGAGGTTTAGCGGAAGTACATAGGTATAAATCGAGGTAAGGGCGATTCAAGACCTGAGAGATCATATATACAATCAGAACAGGAATTATCTATATATACATATATATAATATGGATAAAGATATATAAATATCTCTAATGTAAGCATCATCAACTGAGACTTGAAAAATTATAATATTCAAATAAAATTAATAGACTGGGGTAAAATGGACATCAGATGTTTTTTATAGAAAAATTTAATTATTTACTTCAGTGAATTCTGGGTATTGAAATCTATATAAATTAAAAATAAAACTGAAAAAAAAAAAAAAACACCCTATGGGATTCGAACCGCCGACCTGACCAGACAAGCGAATGTCAAAATTTTCGGGTGGATGCCTTAATAAAATTGATTTATGACTGAAATATTTATGATAATTAAAAATAAAATTTTTTATTATTTTGAGTAAAGTCGAAATTTGTAACAAAAATTTTGATAAATTTTTAGATGGCTTCTATAAAAATTTTCGGCTGACAATAAAATTAGATGGTTATAAAAATTGAAATAGATATTTTTTTATCGTTATTTAAATGAAATGTATAATATATGGTATCTGATAAAAGAATAAAAAAAAATTCATCCAACAATTATTTTTTTTACTCGACATAATTTTTTTTCGAGCGTGCTCATCGCCGTATTTTAAACATCAGTCAGACGTAAATTATATCCCAAAAAATTCCTGATTCTAGGCCTAAGGTCTAGACACTCTAAACTAGAGAATCTTTCAAGGCCAAAATAATCCTGGGTTCATTCACCGAAATACAATAAGTTGGCCAAAAACTAGATATCCGATGAGACTACAGCAATCGCGTTATATAGCCATTGTAGTTTGTTCCTGTGTATATTTTAGCACTTGTAGACACTTTTAAACTTTAACACAACCCACCTTCAGAAAAAAAAACAATATAACCTTAAACTCTGCTCAATAAGGGAGAAATGTTTCACTTTAGAGAAAAAAAGGCCTAATCTCCTTAACTGCCGTCTTCGGCTTGTTTTTTCAAAGGAAAATTTCTTTTGTCAATTTACCGTAGCCATAAATTAAAAAATTACTATCGAGCTAAAAATATATAAGTACATACATGATAATATTATAGTTAGATAAATAGAGACACTTTGAAACAATATATAAGTATTCCAAGTGTGAATTGTATCCTTATTATCCTTATTGCAGTACAGAAACTAGATACAGAGTCTAGTCACCAGAGACTCAACTCCGGTTTGTCGTCTACAATGTCTACATCTTCTATAAATATAGTTAGACATTGCATACATTAGATGATAAATTTAATAAAATATATATCAGCTATATACAAGTAGCTTTTGTTCGATGGTGAAAAATTTGAAATTTATTCTGTCCTCAAAATAAAAAAATTATTCGCTGCAAACATAAAATTTATTTTGGAATTTTTCAAATAATCCCGCCTCTCTATATATAACTATAGAAAAAAATTTGACCCTCATATATTTGTAGTCATATTTTAAAAAATTGGGTTTTTTCGTCTGCCATTACTTGTCTACAATATTGGGAGCAAAGTCATTTTTATAGAATTGTATATATATATATATATATATATATATATATATATATATATATATATATATATATATATATGTATTTATGCATATATATTTAATTCTTTTTTTATCGATTGAATCACAACAAAAATGTTTTTAAAGTTTTTACAAGTAAATATTATTGACTCATCATAGAAAGTTTAACTGACGTGGAAAATTCTTTTTAGCGCATACAATATCTGCGAATCATCGTGCTACTTTTATAATCCATCAATTAAATTGATTTATTTAACTTATATATATATATATATATAAGAAAAAAAATTTTATTGCGTTAAATATTATTTCTCGAAAGTTTCGTACTTGCATGACTCACTCGCTAATAATAAAATAAATATGAGTATGACAATCTAAAAAAAAAAAAAAAAAAAAAAAAAAAAATGTGTTAATATAAATATAATAGAAGGTCGAGGAAAAATATGCTGGCTTATTATCTTTACTAACCCAATAATTTATTTACGAAATTAGGATAAAAAAATTAGGCGGGGTTTTTTAAATATTTTAAGGACGTAGGATAATATATGGACACTAAAAGTTTTTCATAAGAAAGGACGAGAAAATTTGTCGACTTAAAGAAACTGGCGAAATTAGGTACCCAGTTTTTTAAGTACGCTATTTTCGAACCATAGTACATTTTATTAGACTATTGTGTGAAATATTGCAGGTCATAATTTCGATGTTTAAATTTTTTTTAAATGTTCTCTGAAGGCAAAAGAAAGGTCGGAAGTTCAGTGAGGCAGATAGTAATTAAAAAAAAAATTTTAACTATTTTTTGCAACAATAATTAAATTAAAAACTATAAAAATAATCGATGATACTGAATTAAACTTTCATAAACTTTCGAGGAAGTGAATGTTCACTTCTCTTCTCCAATGTGAGAATAAAAAATATATTTACTAGTAAGTATTTTGCTAGTTTTTTTTAAGTTTACTGCGACGAGACGTTTAAATCCACTTTAATGAAAGTTATAAACTTTCTCATTAATGATTACTTCTTTCCGGATGTCATTACAGTTCTCTCTCATAATTACTTTGTTTATTTAATCATAAATCTTCACGACATCAACAAAACAACTCTCTTTATCTAAATAATTCAATAAGTTTCGTTGGAATCAAAGGGATGTCAATTCAAATACAATCCGGAAAAATTGAATTTTAAAAATCGCTTTCAATTTGTCTGTACATATCCACTAAATTACTTCTAGTGGCGCCTAACAAAAAGTTTCCACTCATCTTATCACGCAATACCTAAAAATTTGTCATCACCAAGAATAAAAATTAAAAATCGAATATTAGGTCATCCGGTCATCAGTGGTAACTTACAAAGACAACAGAGCTCGTGATTAACTCGAGCCCTCAGTAACCCAAATTATCTATGACGTAAATTGAACCCAAGTGACACACTAGTGTAAATGACAAGCCAGTAGTCAGTGGTATAGCCAGTCGGGCAAGAAATCCTTAATTCAAAAGCTCTTTTGATTATTTGCAGTCAATTCCACTGTAACCGGCGCCCCATCCAATGAGATCCTCGCGGCTGCAACAAAGTGGGGGCAGCTCACGACTTAAAGCGAGGCCACTCGCCGTGAGCTGTCAGAGCTCTCTGGGGCACGGTCACGCGCGAACCACGACTATCACTCTTAACCAACAGTACATATATATATTATATATGTTTTTATATATATTTATCTATTAACAATATCGAAAATTTGGTTATTAGTTCGTGGTAACAAACTCTCGCCCTCAAATTTTCAACAAGTGTTTAAAAAAAAAATTAAATAAAATGGCAAATATACTGGATCCTACTGGATTGTACTAATTTATTTATTTATTTATTAATTTATGAATTATTTTAAAAAAGTGTCAGTTAAAAAAAATATTTTTACGATGGCAAATGTCTTGGATCCGACTGGTCTTTACTGACTCGACTGATAAATATTTAAATGTTTGTTTTATTCAAAAGTATGATTTATATATTTTTTATAAATATATACTAGAGATAGAGAGTTTGAGGTAATTAGCAACAAGTAGAGAAAAGCATCTGTCGAGATGGTAAAGCTGGACCCCACGGGGGAGTACTGAAGACAAATCAAGAAACGCGAGGTGAGACTGCGGAAGACATTGGGAGTCAAGGTCACGACATGGCTGAGCTGCTCGATCCTACCGGGCAATATTGACCGGAGGAGTCGAGGTGAAGACCTGAGGAAGAGGACGAAGAAGAAGAAGAAGAAGAAGAAGAGGAACGAGTAGTAGTAGTGACGGAAAAGGAATAAAAAGTCCTGGAGACAGTCAACAAGAGTAGACGTTAATAAAAAAATTATTACCGAGTACCGAGTTGTCGTGTGGCAGGTGCACTGATAGTGATGTCGTCACAGTACGGAAACGTTGAAATGGTGATACACGTTCTGAGAGGAAGAGAAGAAGTTTCATCGACAAATTTAAGGAGATGGGTTTGGAGCATTCATATTCGTAAAGGCAGACACTAAAACACACAACTTTTTTTTGTGCGAATCCTGAGGTATGTTTATTATTTTTTTATATCCTTATTTTATCTTTACTTTTTTAAATTTTAACTTGGGGATAATAATAATAATTATTTATGTGTTTTTTGTTTAAAATTTAATAACAAGTTTTTTTTACTGCTATTTAATTTGTCGATAAAGAAAAAATTTTTTTTTCGAGTAATTAATTTTTTTTTCAAAAATATTTTATCTGGATAATTTTGTTTTAATGAATATTAATAATTTTTCGGGTATTTAAATGTATGGATTATTAAAAATGGGGATTAAGTTAATAACTACCACAGGCTATGAAAAAATAAAATTTTAAATTAATTAAACATAATTTATCTGTCGGCTCTTTCGTTTGATAATTTTTGTTAACGATTGATAACAATTTAAAACCTTACTCACGATTATAATTATCGCTTCGATAGATACTAATTTTTATATTAATATATGTGTAGTAGTTATTATTATATCGATATATTGAATGATAGTAATAATTATAATTAATTTTTAAAAAATCAGTTGATAATTTTTTGTGTATGTATTTAATTTTTTATGTAAACTTTTAGTTCATTTATGAAACTCATTTTCAAAATTTAAAAAAAAATATTTTTTTTAAATTTAAAATCTCTAAAGATCTAGATCTAGTTCTCAATTTTTTTTTTTTTTTTCAAACCTCGATTTTTTTTTTTAGCAAAATTTTTAATTTTCAGTTTCAAAATTTTGTTTTTTTTTTAAATGATTCTGAAGTTAGCAAATAATTGAAAATTTTAGATTATTTTTTTTCAACAAATCAATTTAAAAAAAAAAAAAAAAAAAATGCACATGTAGAAAATTAAAAAATCTATAAGTGCAATTTTTCAAAATAATTTTTTTTTCTATAATTTATCGTTTTGAAAGAAATCAAAAAATTATTAGACGGCGGCTAACCAGAATCATTCTTTCAAAGCTTTAGGATAACCCGTAAGAATTCAAAAATTTTATCCCGTAGACAAAAATAATTTCAAAAAAATATGAAAATTGTTAAATAAATTTTGGTCAGCAAAAATAAATTTGCAATCCCATTTCCCATATATATTTACCACTAATACACAAGGGTCAAGTCTCGTGTCATCATAAAACCATTGCATTAGAATAGAGAGTACAGAGTGAACTCGGGAGTTAAAAATAATGATTGTGCTGTTGCATCACACACACATACACACATACTCACAAGTAAAGATGTTGTGTCTTTCATTACAGTCTACAGATTCAACATCCCAACTAACAAGTACCTTTACATTTACATTACACATATATCACTAGCATACATGTATAAATATAAATATATGTAGTCACGGTAACACGGCGCTTCAGACATCTCAGTGATAGAACACCCAAATGTTGCATGATTTTCTCAGACTCTTATTAAATTTAACACAAAAAACGTCGAGCACAAAAAGTGTAACTAAAAATAAATTTCAAAGAGTACTTGCTGTAAAAAAAAATCCTGTTTAAAAAAAATGAGTTGAACTTGAGCGTAAGATTGAAACAATAACCATAATAATAATAATAAAAAATAATGTAGTTTATAATAATGACAATGCCGATGAGTTAGAGATATGAATAAAGCAGATGAAGAGATGAGAGTACGGTAGTAATAGTTGAGATTAGTAGAGTCGGAGCAGTGCATAGAGTGATAGAGTATAATAGAAACGAGGGAGAGATGAGAGATGAGTAACATAAAGAGAGTAGCGTAATAGTAAGAGATGATCTTGAGCAATCAGAGTTGATCGTCGTCGTTGACTCGTTGTCGTTGGCGCTCTCGTAAAGGAGGCACGGAATTAGTCTCGCTTCCATGGGAAAGACAAGACCCCGATATAGTGGGTAGCAATGAGGAGGTAAAACCGAGCTGGCAGCACCGATGCGAGTAGCTCTGCCAGAGCTGGCTCTGACTCTGGCTCTCTTACTTACTTTACCTCCTCGTTTACTCTCGACTCCTCACATGGCCGGGTTCATTGACTCCAGAGACTTTTGGGCATTGGTCCTCTCTCACTTACTCCAAAATAAACGTCAATACCTTTTTGCTCTTTCTCACTGTACTGTCGATTGCTCGATCCCACCGTACACTCAAGTTCTTCACCTTTACTCTTACTCCTTTATTATTATTATCATTATCATTATCATTATTATTATTATTATGTATTCTTCTTTTTATTCATATTCTTATACACTTAAACTTCATCTTCATATACATTTTTATTCTTATTCTTATGATGATAATACACCAACGAGCCGCTTGCCGCGCGAACGCGAGAACGACCGACAGCTCCAGGCTCATCATTTCGACTACTACTTCATCTTAATATTTATCTTTTTTAAATTTTTGTTTTATTTCTTCTTATTTATTTATATCAATACTCGATATCAATATATCTTTACATATATATATATTTATTTATTATAAAATAGCCGCGAAATTTAAATTTCCACGGAGTTTGCTGATTTATTTTATGTAAGTGTCTAAAGAAAATAAAAGTGAGGCATAATAATATATATATATACATATACATATATATCAAAATTTGACTCAAGATTTCTTGAGTTATTTTATTTTAATTCTATTTGCACAGCCCTAATATATATATAATATAATATATGAGTATATATTTATATATAGAAAGGATCATGCGTGACCTAGGACAACACAGTGTGACCTGCATGTCAATCAACTTTCTTTAATCTTTTCCTTTTTTCCTATTTCGTAACTATTTTTAAAAATCCATTATTTAAAAAAAAAAAAAAAAAAAAAAAAAAAAAAAAAATGATTGTTTGATTGTTGACAAAAATTTGAAAGCTAAAAATTGACATAGAATTTAAATGTCGAAATTAGTGAAAAAATAATTAGTTTAAAAATTAAAATGCATGTGTTAAATTTAAAAAAATGATTTTGATAATTTAATGATAAATTGATAAATACAATGAATACTTATTTTTTCATAGACGGAAGTAGAATTTTAAACAATGTACAAAGATGGTCTTGACTCTATAAAGCTTATAGAGCACGTTCCAAGTGCTATCGATCGGCAGGTTCGAGTTTGTCTTGGGTGTGTTATCGTGAATACCAATCGACTACTTTAGATTTCAATTCGGCGTCATGTCTCCCATATAGTCGCAGATAGTGTCAATGTTCAGATTTTATTTGGCAACCGAAGCCAAACCCGAAACTACGGTTTCAAAAAAAGTTTACGCCGAAATTTAAAAATCCCATCAATCTTTTTTAAGTTTGGTAAAAAAAGGCAAATTTAAATTGTAAACTAAATTATAAATTGGCAACACTGTAGCCATGTGTCTTGAGTTAATTTACGTCGGTTAAAATAAAAAGAATTAATGAATGAATGGAATAACCATAAGATAATCATTTAATCTTAAATTTCTCTTTCGTTTTTTAATTTCATTTCTTCCATTCTCTCTCCACTCGTTTATCCTTCAAGTGAAAGTGTTTAACATCAACTTTTCACGGTCATTCCTTTCGATATTATAATTTTAGTATTTATCAATTACTCGTTAATATATTAACTGACTATTCTTATATTTATTAATTAATTAATTAAAAATTACTAAGCTCAGTAAACAAATATATGCAAATTATTTTTATTGCTCGTTAACTTTTTAATTTGCTATTTATTCTTAATTAAGCTTAGCTCCGTATATAATATTTTTTGCGCTTCTCCTTTCGTTAAACCCGTGGCCAGAGGACTGAGGACTGAGGAGTTAAGTTCGAGGTTCGTTCACCTCTCTTGTCTAGAGCTCATCGTGGTCATCGTGATGGGCTCATCTTTTAAGAGGGGAAACACCGACACTACTATACATTTTTTACACACGAGACGTCTAGACAAATATCATTTCAACCGACGTACAAAAATATTTTTTAATTCATTAGAAATCAAATAAAAAAAAAAAAAAAAACGATAGAAAATTTATTTTTTACTAAACAAAAATTCAAATTTTTTTAAATCTCCCGCGTTTTTCACCGAACTCGACAAAGCGCAGCAAAAAATGGCGGCTCTGACAAAACCACCACCTCAAGACTTTATATATTTTTTATAAATAAACAAGGAGGATTAGGATCAAGATATTCGATAGGGTTCTATTCGAGAGTAGTACGAAGCCAGTGAAAAAAAAATCAGGTCGATTTATCGAAACTTCCGGAAGATATCGTGATTACATACATACGCAGATCAACGGACGTTGAAAAAATTTGAAGAAATACCCGCGGGTTCACTTATTAGTGTCCTCTCCATATTAGCAAATTTTTATACCATGTAATTGCAGTCCTCACTCGGTAAAGACAATTTAAGGTCAGTGTATTCTGAGAGTTAATTTATTAAGCCGATTTTTTATTAAGACTTTTTAAACGCAATTAAGATGTAGTAAATTTAATTAAAGACCACAGTCTAAGTCATAGTAGATATCGCATAGACAACTATCGCGGCTATATAATAGAGTAGGTAATAAAATTTTTTAATAGTTTAGTGTGTACTATAAAATACATGGTATCGAAGGTCTTCTCGTACTTAACTCGTGTGGTTATAATGCCAACCAGTGGCATTTACCGGCACGGGACAATATATACTACCACCTCTGCACCTTATTCGCACTCTATACTTGTACATATATATAATACAATACGGACCATTATATTACATTACATTGGTCGTTGAGTCTTAAACTATTATAATAATGTAACTAAACATGACGTGAAACCACTCGACATATGTGTCCATTAAACTCAACTTTTTTTTCCTACTCTATAATTTATAATATTACATACAATTAATTATAATGTCATTTTTATGAGTATTAATTATTTATTAAATTTTATTTAAATTATTTAATTTAATTGAAAATTTATCGGATCAGAATCTGAATAAAAAAAAAAAATTGCCCTATCAAGGACGTCGAGTTAGAGTCCACGTGGAATAGTAGCCCGGACTGGTTAATTTTATGTCCCATATATATTGGGTTAAATAAAAATAATGCATTTTAATGACAATAATAAATAATATTATTAAATAAATATATGAGAAAAAATGACGATTGATATAAATAATTTAGAATGACAAATAACGACCTCGATCGTTAATGATATTGACCTCACTGATAAATAAAAGTTGACGTAGATAAGCGTGATCAATGTAAATATTGATGATTAATTAATTAGTTAATTAAATTACAATCGGGATTGCAATTATTGACACGTTCGTTATCTAGTGATTGGAATTTAGTATGACTTTAATTATGGCATTAATGTGCTACTGCTTGCCAGAGGGTGGAAGGGAGGAGAGATATGATTGAACGTCATCGAGATCGACGATCGACAACCAGCTAATGGAATTATCCGCGCCGATATCATAAGTGAGAGCTTTGCCCGCGTCTGCGGGTGAGCTGATCGCCTTGACAACTGAATAAGTCACGTGCTCGCAGAATTGCGGATCGCGGGAAATTACTCGTTATATAAACTAATAATTATCCATTTGGTTTTAGATGTTCATGCAGTTTGTTTACTTGACTACTAATATATTCGTGAAACTCTAATCTTGGGATGGGAATTTTGCGGAGATTAATCACACGATTAATTCAACATTTTTCTTATGAAATTTATTTACGTAATAATTTTTTTTTTTATTAATGATAGCAATTTATTGTTATTTTTAGTTCCCTTAATTTAAAATCCAGAAGAAATTTCTAAATTAATTTCTATATGCTCCTACAGAAATTTACCCGCGAAATACAAATTTCTTTTATTATGAACTTTGATTATAAATTTATTAGGAAATTAATATTCTGATAAAAATATGAGCTTTGTTATAAATTTATACCGACAATATGAACTAATTGCAATTACAAAATTTAAAAAATTCAAATTTATCAAAAGTTTATTATAAATTTCGTCCTAAATGAAGTAGAAATAATTTTCTTAATAAACTCCCATTTATTTCCCTGTAAAAAAAAAAAATAAAACTGAATTGTAGGAGGGATTGGGTTAGGTCTTGGTTCGATATAACATCAACGCGTGAAAAAGGCCGTAGCGTGGTTACTTGTTCTTATATTTAATTCTAACTAACGGTTCTCTCCAGAGCGCGTTTTATTTCGGACGACAGATCTCCAATATTCCCCTCCGTCTTTATCCGATTCTTACATATTATATACTCCCGCTCTCTTTGTACGCACACTTCTCTCCTCCATTCGGGATACAAATAAACCTTTGGCTTGTTGCAGGTGAAAAAAAAAAGTCAGATACATATATAAGCCTCTCATCCCTCTTGTAACCCAACAATCTCTTTTCTTCTTCCCGAATCTTTTAATCTTTTTTTTGCTTTTTAAACACGCATACATATACATCTATATAAAATTTCTGACCCTACGCATTTAACTCATTTTTTTTTAAATCCTGCTCTTCTTTCCCTTTCCTTACTCACGTGCTTCAGGTGTGCCCCAGTCTTGCCCTAATGCTAAGATGTAAGATGTAAGATGTCTGTGCATCACTAAAAGAGATGGATAATAATAAAAAAAAAAAAAAAAAAAAAAAAATTATATAAAATAAAACTAACTTGTACCGTTTTTTCAAGATGAACTTGACCTAGAAATAATAATATGAAAATGAAAGTGATTATTTTTTTTTTTAAATTTATTTCTGTACTGAAAGTATTGACTTGTGGTATTTACTAATAATTTGCTAATTAATTACCTTGTAAATTTAATGGAATTATAAAAAAAAAAAAATTGAGTTTATATTTTTGTTTACTAAATTAAATATTCAATAATATGTGACATAAAACGATAAATAATGCATGAGTAAGAGATGTTGTGTTATATTAGTTGCGTGTATAGATAGCAGGATAATAAAATAACGTAATGAATTGGTTGGTCGAAAAGACGAATGGGACAAAAATAATAATTTGACCTCGCGAAATGAATCCGATCCGAAGGCCGTCAGCCTATCGATAGTTGCACGAGGCTATTTATTATATCCTATGTCGTTGTAGTCCGGCAGGAGATAAAAGCTTCAATTATTCTCAGAAGGATCATGGTATTTTTTTTTACGCGGGTAAAATGGGGCTAAAGTTGATAATTTTAAGCTGGAATTTAAATTTTTGTGATCCTGAAGTTAGTTAACAATTTTCGGATTTTTTTTCTCATCATTCTAATTAAAAAAAAAAAGAAACTAAAAATATGCACTTATAGTAAATTAAATAAACTACAAGTGCAATTTTTTCAAATATTTTTTTTTTTTTAATTTATCATTTTGAATAAATTCCAAAAATTATTAGACGTCGGTTAACTCTATCATTAAATGTTTTGGGCAAAAACTGCCCCTATATAGAAAAAAATTTCACGGACCATTTTACCCCAGTTTCTATTAATTTTTGCTCGACTTAATTTTTCTACGCGATATTAAAAAATAGATAAGAAAAATTTATAATTTTTAATGAAATTTTTGAATTAGTCGAAATTAGAACCTGGAAAGTCGGCTCATGTATTACTTTAAGGAGATTATTTTATATGGTATTAAATAGAGGTAACAAGCATTAAATGTACTTAAAAGATAGTAAAATGTTACCCCGAGGACACCGAGGAGCTAGGGCGTGGTTTCCTAGTGGAGTTTTTTAAACTGAACCTAGAATGTACTAGGCGGCCTTCACCAAGATCAGGATATACCACCGCACCCCGCGTTCAAATATCTTTTACACACAATCTCATATTTATTTAAATAATAACTGATAAGTAATGACAAATAATTTATTTTGTTTTCTCTTTTTTGTTGCAGACATCGACTAGCAAAAAAAACCATCACTGCCAACGCGAGAAGTATAAGACTTTGATGTAAGACGCCCGAAAATCCAAAACCTGCACGTGAGGCATACAATAGAAAATTTAAATTTAATCACCGATTGCCGACATGGAAAATTTTATTTCTTGTTTCGAATTTTTTATACCTGATGTACAAGATGCGGAAGAAATTTGGCGGGAAATTAAAGCTCGAAATTCAAATGACAGAATCGCGCAGAATTTTTCAAAATTAATTTCGTCATACGTAAAGTTATTTATTGTAGTAAAAATTTCAAAAGTAGGTTTTGGATCGAAAAAATTTTAACCATAACAAGAACTGATGAAAATACTGCCCACGATAAAAAGTTCAAAGTAAATAAATAAACATGACTGCATTCAACGCTCATACAATAGGATCGCGATACTTATTTTTTTTGTTTTTAAACAAAGATGTTACTATTTTATTTTATATTATTTAATAAACAAAGCAAAAGATTAAATATTTTTAAACATAATTAACAATAGTAGTAGCTACCAATGATTTATTACTTTTTAATTACATCGACACACTTCACACGAATCTTAAACTTTAAACTCTACGTATATTTTTTTCGATCTCTTATTTAATTCAATTAATAAAAAAAAAAAAAAAAACAAAAAAAAACACAATGAGCAAATTAAATATATTTTTCAAAAAATATCAAATGAATAAAAATAAAAAATTACTATTCGTTGTTTTTTTACGCACAGTCTTAGATTTCGGCAAATTTTTTGCGCAAATAAAAAAAATACCACCGAAGCTATATAAGACTGTTGCTCGAATCAATTTCGATTGCGTATTTAAAATAAATCAACTAAAAAAAAAAAAAATAAAAAAAAAAAAAAACAAAAAAATGTGTGTATTAAAATTAAAATTCAATTATATATTCAATTGTATTATTAATTAATTTTACTATAATTATTATTTTAAGATGAAATTTGTATTTAAACACCGTCATGTTCGTCGTTTTATTTGTTTGTAATAAATAACAAACAAGAGCTTTTAATTATAAATTAATTTAATTATTAATTTATGAGAAAAACACGCCTGAAAGTGTACGAGTTACCAGAGTCAAATTTTGTATCCTAATATTTTCTTTTTTTTTTTATAACTCATTATAAATTTTCTTTTCACTTAATTAATTAATAAACTAATTATTTTATTAATTAATATATTTATTTTTTTCTTCACGACCTTTTAAACTTTTTAATTGTTACCTTACATCTCGAGACTCTAATTATTTTTTTTTTATCCCACTATTATATATATATATATATATATATATATATATATATATATATATATATATTAATTAACGTAATTAGTGATTGTTCAATGTTTGTTGCGTGATTGTAATAGTTATGTATGTGTGTATATTAAATATATAAATATAAATATATATTGTTATATTTATATATAAATATCACGTAAGTTATACAAAAAATATAATAAGAAATGATATATATTTTTGTACCACTAAGATCGACTTTCTTATACTCGATTTTATTATCAATACGGTAACAAATTTCATTTTTTATTTTTTTATTTAAATTTAAACATTTTTTTTTTATATATTTTTTGTTTACTTGAGGTCACGTTTGGAATGTCGCATTTATTTATTTGTGATTAAAATTTTTTTTGTCAAAATAAAAAAACAAACTTTTCCTAACGTTACCCCGACTAAGGCCGACGGTGTATAGACTTTAAATTATTACCTTCTTTTTTATATTATTTGTATTTGGCAAAATGAATTTTTCATTGTAATTTTGTCAATTTTGTACAATAAATATATATATATATTAATTATTAAAATGCTTTTTTCTATTATTTATTTATGAATCCTTGTCATCCTATAATTTATTATATATTTATTAAGTATCTATCTACCAAATTTTGTGAATAAAGAGTTCAAATATATATGAATTTCAAAATTTTAAACATTTAGATCTAAGTAGTAGTAAATTCCAAATTTGAATGGAATTGTTCCATTTTTTTACAAAATGATTCGAAAAATTCAAATTATTCGCAAACTAGATTTTCAAATTTTTCGATCCTCATTAAAATGTTTCGCTCAAATTCCTAATTTCAAATTCACGCGCCAAAAATTTAAAATTTCATAGCAAAATGCATAACGCCGAAGTTTTGGATTTTTCCAATTCAATTTTCAAATACATCTTTTACAAATTTTTATTTGTTCATGAAAAACGAGTACATGAAATTCCAAAAAAATTAGAAATACTACAAAATCAGTTCTATTTTCCGTTTTACGAAAAGGGGAGAAGTTTAAACCATTCTCTTGGAAAATGGCGCCAAAAAAAGCATTCATGAAAATTTGAAGTTTTCAGTCACTAAAATTCACTTTTTTTTCCATTTTTAATTTAAAATTCATTCGCAAAAAAGCTATTTATAGTTACTCTATAAATTTAAACCTCAAAATAGTGAATTTTTGAAATGTTCCAGCCATTTTCTGCGTGAATATTCTTATACCCCCACAGAAAAAAAGGATTTCTTGGCGCAAAAAAATTTTTGTTTTATAAATTGAAAAAAAAAATGTCCATAGTGGGAGAAAAAATTTTCTTAAGTCACTAAATATTTTTTTTCTCTGCATTTATAAAACTAGTTATATAAATTTTAGTATAATAGAAAATTAAGATCGAGAAATAAGACGAAATGTGAATTTCAGTGTCCTTGACACGATAGAAATAATTGGTAGAATGAGCATATATTTATAAATATATGTGAATATATTATTTTTATATATATGTATACACAATTTTATTTTTATAGTATTATTATTATCATTATTTAGAGTTTTTGTTTTACTTAATCACCGATGGATCGTCGTGTAATTATACCAAGGATTTTTTTGCATTTGTCATTAATTCCAAGGCCATCGAATATCTCAACATTTATAAATCGATAAGTATCGATCAGTTTATACATATTATAGGCGATTTATTATCATGAAAAAAGGTAAAAGGTCGCATGGTTCAGTGATTTTAATTCGCGTTAACTTGTTGAATATAAATAAAAGTTATATAATTGCAAAGACTGACCTCAAAAAATGTCAATCATTTATATTTTTAATTGTCATAACTAACGGTCTCCAAAATAGTTTAATTATATTTTTTCAAAAGTATATATACATATTTATGTATGTGTGGAAATAATATTAAATGGACAGGTTTTATGAAAACAAAGAATAAGAAAAAAAAAAAAAGAAAACAATGAAAATAATGTGAGAACAATATAGAAAAAATAATTCATGAACGACAGATGCAACTCGTCTTTCGCAGCAACATCATTATACATATACATAACTGTTATGCGATATAATAAGCATCATAATGATGGAATAATGTATAAAGTGGCCTACAAGAGATTATGCATTTTTAGTTTCAATAGACTCAAAATACTGTACTTTATTGTGTCCGTTAAAAAAAAAAAAAAAAAAAAAAAAAAACAAAACTACGAAAATTTCGTTAAGCCTTACTTTAATTTTTAAAAGTATTTACTGTTTTTTAAAGTATAATAATATATAATTAAGGTGACGCGTTAGGGTAATTTGGGGTTACTGCTGGGTCAAATGCGTCCGTTTAATGTTGAAAAATTTTTTTTTTCCGAGTAATCGAGGAACTGACATTAAAATAAATTGCGGTAATTAAAAAAAGTCAATTAGAGCAAATTTGAAGTCTAAAAAATTCAAAAAATAAATTTGAGTCTCACTGATGAGAAATTTATTTTTATTTATGGCAAAAATTTTCTCAAATCATTTGAATAAAAATTAGTATGGCTACTTTCTGATTTTAAAATTGTCAGCCCATTTTGCCCCCTTTCTCATATTTAAGTCATAACTACAATCACACAATAATTATTTTTAATTTGCATTGATTTAAATTTATAATAAACTATAAAAAAAAAACATTTAAAAAATTGCACTTATAGTTTTTTAAATTTTCTACATGTGCATTTTTTTATTTTGTTTTATTTTTTAAATTGAATTGTTGAAAAATAAACCCAAAAAATTTTTAACTGTCTGCTAACTCCAAGATCGTTAATTTTTATCAAATTAAATTTAAAAAAAAAAAAGATTGTAATTTTTTACTGAAAATAGTCACTTTGAATTTGAATTTTCTATTGCATACGATTATTATTATTATTCAAGACCCATTTTTTTACTAACGATACAGTAAAAATTTTCAATCAGTTAGATCCTGATGTATAAATATATGTATATATTAGTAAAATAAATTCCATATGATGGGCTAATCGTAAAACTGTCTAGACATGGCGACATGGCCGATTAGTAATATCACAAATTACTCCCTTCAGTCAATCAATGCCTCGCGTGTTTACTCGCCGACCCAAGGCGACTAATATGCAATCAACTTATTGCTCATATTCACGTCGTCTATAAATAACGGCCAGAAATAATGTTCCACTTGTCCATATATACAATAAAATTGGTGTCAATTTATAAATCAAAGCCATCGACACAAAGAATTTCATTAGCAAGCCCGCGATAAAATTTGAAAATCACTTAAATGTTTAAATTATTTCCAGTGAAAATTAAATTTACGCGGGTAATAACATTTTTTATTACATAATACACATAATGATGATAATAAAAAAGATGGTCTTAAAAAATAAGAGACGTAATAACAAAAAAAAAGATGAACGAAAAATTGGGCGTAACGTCCTCGCCGGGCGCGAAAACTCGTCTCGTGAGTTGGCAGGAAACAGCCGGCAAATTTTCAGAGACGACACCTGGTTGGAGGTGGAACATCATCAAAGTAAAAAAGCCACTTGAGAAAGTTGGTTGCGTGTGTTATTTCCCTTGATGATGCGGTGGTATAGTGTACGAAAAAAATAATAATAAAAAAGCCTTGTCGTGGATTCAAAAAAAGTACCCGGAAGAGACTTAATACTTTTATATTATGCTCCTTGGGTAAGAATAACATGGAAATAAAAATAATAATAAACTAAAATAAAAACCAACGATTATTTCGGTAGGCAGAAATAATATTGAGAAAGCTGACGGCAAACTTTTAACAAATATCAAAATGTATAAATAGAAACGTGCTGCCCGTAATGTAAAACTTATTTCCAAAATACGTTAAGGGGTTGGACTTTTTCTCGAAAATTTATGATCTGCAGGATTTTTAAATTTCTAAGGACTTGTCGTAATTTTTTTTAAATTTTAGTTCTTCACAGAAAAAGAGATTTTTTGGCGCCATCACGAAATGAAAAAAAATTTTTTTTTGAAATAGAAAAAATTTCTTAGGGCAAGAAAATTTTTCTTTGTACATTGATGTCACTAATTCTACTAAAAATTTATTAAAATTTTCTGGAATTTGAAATTTTTTCATTTTTGAAACTCAAATTTTGTAATTTAATAATTTTTTTTTTTTTTCTAGTTCAGATCGAGGTAAGAAATTTCTGTGAATCTGAATAGAATATAGGATTTAAATCTCCGTAACAGTGACTGTAACAAATTTCCACCGGCAGTAAGAAAATAAAAATTACCAATCTCGTAAAAGAAAGTCGTAAATAATAGTTAACTGAGAAAATGGATTTTTTCCAGGCGATTTAAAATTTTGAATAAAAATACAAAGCAAAAATAATTTTTTTTTTTTTTTATTTAGAGTCTAGACAATTTTAAGTCGAATTGGGTACGCACTAGTTTGACTAGTGGGTGTCGATACAGAAATAGATTTATGTTGTCCCGAACGCGACAGGTATCGATACAAATCAGCTTAAAAAAAAGACACACAAAAAGAACAAGAGGAAGGAAAGCAAAAAAAGGTAGAAAAAAAAAAGGAATAGTTGTGGGACGAACAATGAACTAGTCGTTCCGCATTCGTTTTACAAGCAAGACGGTTTTGCAAGATTGTCTTATAGATATGCGCGACCGCGATATTCATTTCTCAAGTAGATACGTTTAAATAAAATATATATTTATTGAGAAACGAAAACTTTTTTATATTTTTTATAAACCGTTTTCTTAAAGTTATTTCGCGTGTACTATTGTTATATATTTGTCCTTTTCCATTTCTTTATTTCATAATAACATATTCTCTAAGAATAAGTTAACTTTCTAGAAAGCCTGTCTTGTTGCGGTTTTGTGGTATGTACTTTTACTTATATCGTGACATGGGTATTTACTCACTCTTTTTAGTGATTGAGATACCACCCCTTTGTACTTAACTTTAAGAAGACACGTGCTATTTATATATTATTACTTATTTGCTTCTGTTGGAGAAAATAATGTGGTCAAACATATGTCTAAAATCTATTGTATCAAAATCCTTTTATTTAAAGTAAAAGTTATACTTTCTTTTTGATACATTATACTTATTCAAGTGTATCATATTATTACAATAAAATTTTTACCTCCATATTTATATATAATTTTATATATGAATATGCCCGAAGCGAAATGAGACAAAATTACAGAAAAAAAATTTTTTTCCGTCGAAAACTTTTTATTTGTGAGTTCTAAGGGAGGGTGGGGCAAGTCGGACCGTTCAAAATTTTGTTAAAAAAAAAATCAATTACTTGGTTAAAATTTTAGACTTTTTTCACTGGCTAATTAAATTCATGTAATTATCCCGCATGAGTAATAAAAAAATTCTGATAAATGATCACCGAAAAGAAGCACAAAATTTTTTGTAAAATCATTTCCGTTAAAAAAAAACTAAACATATCTAATTCACATCCGGAAATTTATTTTCCTATTCACTTTTCAACTTTACCATAAAAAAAATTTTTTCATCTCATGACCGCGAATCCAGTCGTTCACAAAAAAGTCCATTTCTCCCCCAGTCAATTTCAATAATATCCCGTGCACTTACTCTCAATTTTCACGATATTTTTTTTTTTTTTTGTAAACCGTCCATTACATTATATATTATATACATTAGGGTATTCGATACATACATACATACCAAAAAACTAAAATAAATAAAAAATAACGCAGCTTGCCAGCTTCGAAGCAGATGAGTTAATGCGCACATGAAAAATTTTTAAATTAAGGGGAGGAGATTAAGGATGATTTTAAAAATAACAAAGTACATAAATAAAAATCAAAGAGAGGAAAATAAATATAAAGAACTTGGAGAAATGGGGAATGAAAATACATGATTTAAAACCATACATATATATATTTATATATTTGATGAGTATATGTACAGCCGGTTTTTCACATCATACAGCAATCGTTGGTCGCGCAATAGGTACTGCCAACACAGAAATGTAGGAAGTTACGTATCCTGCACGAACGGTCCATACATAGGTGTAAATATATATAAATATATATATATATATACTATTGATTGTAGTAGTATCGATGAATCTCAACAGTAAATACAACAACAAAACAACTAAACCACAAATAAAATCCACAACGACCAAGACGATAGTTAATCGATAAATTTTTACCGACCTCGCATGGCAATATAATCCTATAACTTTTTTTTATCCAGTTACCTCGTGATCTCGGAGGATGATAGGACTTCCTGGATTAATTATTGATGCCTCATGTTTTCCTCATCAACGAAAATATCCTCAATGTTTATATTAATTCAAAGGATAACTCATAGCTTACGATATTCCACGCATCGACTTGAGTCTTCGACCATTCGATTCATCGTTTGCGGAGGTTCAACATAAAGCCTCATTACCAAAAATCTACAGAAATTTCGTCATTTTTTATTTTTATGTTCAATTTCTATGAAGAAAAGAAAAAGATTTTTTTGAAATTGGCGCCCAGTGTGGGGGAGAAATGCTAGTATGTAATAACACATATAAGTAGCGTTTGCTACTATCGATAATTAGATTATTTAGCTGCTACAATTTTTATGACACTAGAGAATATCTTTATTGCGGTTCAATAGATAAGAGCAGTGTAAAGCAACTTGATGGTATATATTATTGGTAATTTAATAAATCGGTTGTTCGAATTACGAGGGCAATACATAAATCAAGTCATTAAATGGTTTTATCAGCTAGTATATATGTGATCATTCATATTTTTATTACTTATTATTGAAGAATCTCTTGACCTTACTGTCAATAAGTAATAATTCTTATGTATTTACTCACATTTTTAAATGTAAGTGCGAATACTATGTGTATGTGGAGATTGTAAATTTAAAAATTATCATGATACTATTAAATTAATAATGCAAATTACAGTACAGTTACATAAAATATTAAAATTTTAATAGTTTTATATGTTTATGAAATCAGTTAATGCTATTGCATATACTCGATATATGCATGTACATTAATCTTTTTATGCTAAGAAATTTTTTCATGATCGCTTGTATGTCTGCGATTTCGTATTGAAATTGATTAATTTATTGGTACTTGTTTACATTCACTGCGACTATTTTTTTATGCAAAGAATTTTATGTATTAGAACAAACTATTAAGATCAATTATGAGTTATTATAGTCAATTGAATAGAAAAAATGGTTAAATATGTACGACAGCTTTATGCGGATGTGTTGGAAGAGGTATGATGTGAAACTGCTTTTTTCAGTTAGCACAGGCATTGAAATAAAATTCAGCAAAAAAATGGTTTCAGTTTTTTCTACTTTTTGGGAAGAAATTCGGTAAATTCTTTGATATCTTTAAAGTTGATATATATATATGCTATCATATACTTTCATTTTGTAGGTAACAATTAGTATAAATTTTGTTTTTGCAAAAAGAAATCTATTTATTCAAAAACCGGTCGAACAGGTTTGAAAATTCGAAGTGTAAAATACCGACAGAGGAAGACGAAACCCTTCTACTACTGACTGACCATAAAGTGGGCCGCCGTTGGTCAAGCTAGGGTCGGTAAGTTGGGCCATGTATAATGCCGACAGATGAAAATATCAGTGCCAGACAATAAATTCGTGCTGGTAATGAAATTTTCTGTTTTTAAGGGTAATAAAAAATATTTTTGGAAAGTAAAGTATATATATGTATACTTATGAATAAAAACAATGAAATTTTTGATAATTTATCAATTAGATAAGACTTTATTCAAATAATGAAAAAACAATATAAAATTTGATGACTATGCAGTCGACAATCCATTTCGCTTATTATTATTATTATTATTATTATTATTATTATTATTATTATCTTCAATTTTAACAGCCTGGCGATCGGGTTTTGGAAATTCACATTTATCCGAGTCGGTGCAGGGATCATCTGATAGCGGTTGTGGATAGGGAATGACGGGTTGATACAGTACGATTGGAGGATTTTGCGGAGAATCAGCAGTAATTCCAGTTGAATGAGAAGTTGCGATGGGAACGGGTGTAGATTCTAACTCACTGACATATTGCATCGCTGGCGGTTGAAGATCCCTTCTTATCGTAAGGTACTTGCCTTGTATCAGGTAACAGTAAGACATTCCCAGAACCGGATTTCCCTGGTACGGTTTTGCTAGATCACGATCTACTGACAGATGGGAAGTCAATCCGATAAATGTGTATTTTAGTGGAAATTCACTCTCTATTCCATGCTGTAATGACATTTTACAAAAACGGAATAACATTAATTTCAATGAAATATTTTTACTGTTTTTCTTTTTTTTATCATTCACTCAACAGTCTTTGTATGAAAGCGTAATATTACGTCTGACGTTCATGATATATGTACTAAAATGGATCAAGTATAACCATAAAACGGTTATATCGGTTGATAGACATTACAGAAACATAAAAATAAATTTGTCGAAAAAAAAAAAATATATATATACATCTATACATATATACATACAACAGCACGATAGGTATAATAGTAAAAAATAAATGTTAAAATATATCGAGGTTCCATAAAAAAATATAATAAAAATATAGTAAGCTCTCACTAGGTTTTCAAGACTATTTTTATCGTCGATATTACTCTCATTTTTATTTTCTATCATAATTTCATATATACAGGGCAGTAAATTTTACCTCAAATATGAATTCTCAAAGGTGGCTTAAGAAAATAGAAAACCCAGAAAATCCTGAATTTCTGAAACAATCTTTTCAAAAAATTTGTACAGGAATGCAGCATAAATTTCTACATTGCATTCTAGGTTAAGTTTTCTATGTAAGAATCCCAAAATTCATACTTTTCTGCTCTCTTAAATGTGAAACAGTGAAAATAGTGACTTTTCACTATTTACTAGTGAAAAGTATGTCACTAATTCGAAGAGTAGTATACTTTTCATTAGCAGTAAGTGACTATTCACTGCTAAATAGTGTTTTTCACTAATTCATTTTTAGAGAGGGCATGATCCCATGGAAAATCTATTTCTTATAGGTTTTGAATGAATTTTCGTAAAATTCCATGCCTACAATTTTGCTATAATAATAATAATAATAATAATAATAATAATAAATATATATTTACATAAACTTAAACACTTGCGCAATAAGTCTTAGCCGTTGAATTAAACGTACCGGTTGGACTGGTAACGAAATTTACGAGTTGGCGAATCTAAACAACTTTAATTCACGACACGACAACTTGGGTAATTAAACCGCTTGAAAATGAGTATAGCTTTAATAGTAGTTAAAGTAGTAGTAGTAATATCACTATAGAGTAGTCAAGGGTAGCGGGTAGTTTAACGAAAATTCCTCGGCTTAAGATTATTGTCATGACCAGAAATTAAAAGAAAACAAAATTTAATTAATATTTTTATCATTCACTTCCGAGTCTATTTCAATGCCATTAAAATTTAAATAATAATTAATAAAAATACATACCGGAGTATTAATTAACCAAGTTTTGTAATTAGTAAAATTATTGTGCTGTTTAAATGAAAATATAAATTTTTCAAGGAGTTTTTAGTCGAATTGATAAATCAATATGATGCTTCAAGTTCATTAATTGTTCCGTCAACTTTTAACGACGTACTTAAGAAGGACGTAAACGTTTAATGTTTGTTCGATTAAAAGTTCGGGCCAATTTTTAGTTGATTGGCATCACCAAACATACTTTCGAATAACACTCAACTTTATTCATCAAGTGCTTTAATTTAGTCGGAGTATAAAACGTCTTTATAGAACCGGGTAATGTGTAAATGTAAGCAAATGAATACCTTGTCTAAAGCAGATGTCATTATCAGAAAAGCCGCAGGACTTTGTTGAAAACGTTCACGTCTTGTTATTGGTACAACAGAACCTTGTTTTATGTCTTCACTTCCTCCAGAAGATGAAAAGGACAAAAAATCTTCACGACGGAGACGCAAAATTTCAAATGGATCTCCAATCAAATCTCCAGAAATTTCAAGTTTTTCAGCATTATTTACACTACGGGCCACTGCATTATCTATTACAAGCTGATTTTAACTTTAAATTAGTGTCAAGTTCTTATTATTGATTGCCCTAATTACTGACACATTCATTTTTATTTTTTTTTTTTTACTGACGAGCTGTCACAATTTTTCAGAAGATTATTTTTTTAACCGACTCTTTACTTGATTATAGAAAATGAGACAGGGGGAAAAATGGGCCCTTTTTTCTTTTATCAAAAATGACACAGGGTTAAAATGAATATCGAGGGGTATTGTTGGCCATACAAAATTTCTTTTAAAAAATTATAAAATCTTAAATTTTGTGAATTTTTAAAATTTTTTTACAAGGATCCATTTTACCCCACAACTAAGTTTTTTTTTTTGGTGGATTGTACAACGAGTCTGTACTTATGTGAGAACAGAAAAAAAAAATTAAATAATAAACTCACAGAAATTTTTTAGGAGGTCCATTTTGTCCTAAAATTTTTGAAACTAAATTTAAAAAAAAAACAGTGAACTTGAATTTGTAAATTACTAGGTCATAGATATTATTAAAAGTGATATATTTTTATTTTTACTCTTATGACATTTAGTGTAACAACTTGAAAAATAAAATAAAATATCAAAAATGATTAATGACTCGACTTAATTATTATTATTAAGTTTAGAGAATTATTAAGACAAAACAAGATGAAATGTAATTAAGGTTAACCCTTAAAGTGACTCTAATTGAAACATTTATCTCAATTTTAAAATCAAGTTTAACGAAGGGGATATTATGAAGCCTTCAAGATTTTTAATAAAATTATTCAAATATGAGGTGTTTTAAAACTCTCCAAGTGAGCTATTCATAATAAAATAAAAATAAATTACTCTCACACTATTAATTAATCAGACCTCCATTGAACTTTTTTTTTTTATATCAAACTAAAAAGTCAAAATAAGCGGAAAGAAAATAATAATAATTATTAAATAAATTGCAATACTTTTTGACGAATGAGATTCTCAGCAAACTTGTGCCAAGAACGTGGACATGATAAAATAAAATGAAAAAGGTAAAGGTGAAGGTATCTCTTATATCACTTCTTAATGAATTCTCCACATAGAATGAAACCCACGGGATGATAGAGATACAAAAACATTCTATTACTCTGTCTACAATCTTCCAAGTAGAAATGTTAGTATATATATATATATATATAATAAAAATTGCGAAAAATTGTGAAGATAATAAAAGAATCCCTTGAGTATATACAATTGCAACAGATGGAAACGATTGAATTCATTCAATTCACTCACTTTCAATTTAAAACTTTAAAAATAAAAATAAAGTTTCATAATGTCAATAAATAGAAAAAAGGGCAAGATGGACCGTTTAAAATTTTTTATAAATTAAAATTATTTAATTTTCTTTCAGTGGCTCATTTTGTCCCATAATTAAAATTTTTTTAATTTTTATGGGTAATATTGACAGTTAGTGGAGACAAAAAAAAGTTAAATCAGAAAAAAACCTCGTGAGATTTTTTTTTCGACTCCCATTTCACCTTTTTTTTTATTTTTCTGAAGAAGTAAAAATAAAGGAAATGTAATAAAATAATTACAGAATATCCAGTTCCAGTGGCCAGCTTAGCCTGTGTCATTACAGTAGCAATTGTGAAAATGTGTGGATTTACAGAGTACATTGCCATTTCCTTAATATGAAAAAGGGCATCTGCGATAGACAATCTACCCTCAATGTCGGTGTTGACGATGCGAACTCTACGCCCGGATTTACTAGTAATCACTTCGTCAGGCACGTAACCATTTTCCCCAGTGCTGTTGCGGAGAACGCACAAAGCAACTACCACTTTTGTTGTCCGAGGTTTCAGTAAATTTACTACCTTCAATTTAAATAATTAAACTCATTGTATTAAACAATTATCTATGTTTTTTTTTTTTAACTAAATTTACTAATTATTCACTGATTATAAAAACAATTAGTAGGAAACACGACACCTGCATAAATCCAGCGGCAGCAGCAACTCCGCATTTATGTCGCGATCCTCCGGTTAATCCAATTCTGTCTTTCGTTACTGTACCACCGGTATCATAAGTCACCCCTTTGGCCACAATCATGAGTGTTTCTGCGATTCCATCAACCTCCATTGGTTCATAAGTAAGAAATATTATTCTACCACGGTGTCGCGGTATCACTGAAGCTGCGCGATTAACTGTCGCAAAAAGTGGATATTCGTGCAAGAGTGTTTCTTCGTCGCTTACAACTTGCATTAGAATACGTGTCTCGTTGAATAATTCAGCTATGTACTCCTCTACGCGATGTGGCGTCATTCGCTCTGGATCAGCTCCACCTTATTTTTAAATATTTATTAATCCCGACACAGATCCCATCAGGGCGGATCCTGACAAAGGATACCATGAAAAAGTCTAAGGACGTAAAAAATTTTTTTTTCCTCTAATCCATGTACGTTTTTAGCTACGATCATAAAAATTGTGAAACAGAAAAGAGTGGGACAAAATGAGAGACCATTTTTTAACAAAAAATCCCTCACCCCTTATTAGTCCATTATTTTTAATTTTAACAATGAAAATAATTTTTTATAAAAATTTTAGTGGTAACACTATTCAGCTGACCAAATTACCCCACTCATTTTTCAAAAACTGTAAATAAACTTACAATTTTTTATTTGTTCAAAAATAGTGTTCCATTTTGCTTCACTATCGGCTAAATTTTTTTATTCGCCCTTAATAAGGCTCTCGATAGCAATCCCAGGGGTCAAGTTACGAAAAATTTTCAAAATTTGAATTTTACTATTTTTATACTTTTAGAAGAAAAAGAAAAGATTTTATCCACCCTAGTGTAAAAAAATTAAACTCAAATATTTTCTAAAACTAATGGAGTCCGAAATACATTTTGATTACCATCAAAACTACTAATATAATCACTATAATTATTTTCAAATTGTTGATAATAAAGCGCCGGGCAATCAACTTCCTCAAACGTCCTCTCTTTACTATCAAAAATTTTTTTTTCCAGTATCCAATTTACCATACTCTTAACACTGTCATGAATACATATATTTTTATCCGTATCTTCATGGGTATGATAACCGCAATTACTCCTTTCTTCTATTCCTTCGACGTAATTATACTCATCTAAACACACAATATCAAAAGTATCGCCAATTACCGTTGCCAAAGTATGTTTTTTATCAAAATTTCTGACATAAATATACTTCACTCCCAAATTGTTCAACATTTTACAAATATTAGTCTTAAATTTTCCCAAGACTTGAGTTCCTGCCAGCCATTTGATTCCATATGTGTCGTAATAATTATCAAAATTGATCCGTTCCACGTCTTGTAACTTTTCATATCTTCCGTAGGACTTGAAGACACACAATTTTTGATAAACAATTTTACCATCAATGTCCAAACCGCAGATACTCAGTTCCTTGATGACAAATTTATGAGATTTATCTCGATGGCCAGCGAAATCGGTGACAATGTAAACAATATCTTTGGGCGACTGTACCATAAATGAATTTTTCTCCATTAACCAGTTAGCCATCACAAGTGCGTTATCATGCGCACAGTAACTGTATATCCTGTCATGATATTTGCAAGTGGTCGTCACGATTTCTTCGGCATCAAAACCCAGATCTCTCAGACATTTGATATTATTGTCGAAATTTTGACCCATAAAATTGTTCAATAGTTCAATTTTTTCATAATCTCGTACATAAATGGAATTTTGAAATGTTTTTTGTCGAAATATACTCTTTATGTAATCCCTTAGTGAACTGAGTGTTGAATGGCCGACAAATTTTTTAATACCGTATTTATTATAAAAGTAATCATATTCATTTTTTCTCGGGGATAAATCTGTCGTTGGATGTTTTGTTATTATTATTTTATCGGTTTTTATTTTCCTCAGGTATACATTACAGCGGCAAAATTCTTTTATTATGAAATTACTGTGGGAATAGTATCCAGTAAAGTCAATAATTACTTTCATTTTTTTTTATCCTTAATTATATTTTTCACTCGCGGTCTAATATAAGCGGAAATAAAATAAATTATTGAGCGATTTAAAAATATTAGTCATCAGTTTGAATGAGTAATCAATAATCTATTTAAAATTTATTTTTTTTTCTCGCAAAATTAAATTGATAGAACATAAATACTTATTTTTATCCCTTGCAATATATAAGATTGGATTCGAAAATTTACTTTTCTCTCCGTGTGAATGTCAATGATATTAAAAGAAATAAATTCTTTTTTATTAAACTCATATGTGACGAAATTACATAGGCAAGAGTTTAGTTCCACGTGTTGACTGGTATCATTAGTAGGACATTGAGACCCTGTGAAAAATTTTTTGCTTATTGACTTTATTTATTTAAAATATATATTTTTTTTAAATTATATAACTGAAATGGCCAATATATATATAACTATATATATTGGCGTTCAATTGACCGGTTGCGACTTTAGTTACATTTTAAATTGACGTCGATTATTGGATACCGTTCATGACTTGAATTTTTTTTAACCTCAAAGAAACGGGGGAGTAAAAAAATTCAGCAAAGAATGACGGGGGAAAAGGGGTGAAAAAGGGTTATATAAGTTTGCCGTCTCGATTCTCAATTAGGACGAAAAGATGGACGTACTTTTCGTCGGTGTTTGTCTTCTTCGTCGTCACTATTACTGGAAGGGTTTCTCGACGCAGAGCAGCTCCACCCCTGAGACCCTAGTCTTAGAAAAGAAACTCCATCGTTTAGCTCCCCATTTTTCCTCAACTCATCCTAAAAAAATTTCTTCACTTCTCTCCATCATTTTGCGTCTTATCCCCAGCCCACCCCCACTACTTTGAGCCCTCATCCAAGTGTGCCGTTACTCGAAAAGTTTATCGCGCAAACAACTCCGACCAGCCTGACACGGAAAAAGAGAACGTGTGAGGAGTTTGAGGTAAAGGAAGAAGAAGAAGAAGAAGAAGAAGAGGATTGATCTTTTCCTTCTCTACTCTCAACTTCGATTCGTTCTATTTGTTTAGTTTTTTTTTTCCACCCATTTTTTCTCCACTTGAAGACTTACCGATATCCCTGGCGACGTATCTCCCGCTCTCGAGTGCACAGGCTAGTTTGACGATACCCTCAAGGTTTTTGCTGTTGATGGGACTCCAGACGCCCAACTGATACGCTTTGTTACAATAATCTCCGCTGATTTCTCTTTCTTCTAGTGGCTTTAGTTTTTAAATAAAGACAAATTAACGCAAGCACATAACGATTATTCTAAGGTGTCCGTTGTAGGACACTTAGAAATCAATTAATTTTTTTTTTATAAAACAAAATAATTAATTGGGCAGATGAAAAATGAAAACTTCAAGTCGATTCATTTGTTAATTTTTTTTTTAAGCTTCCATTACTTCGTAAAAATTTTGATTTCCCGAAGTTTTAAAAAAAAATTTTACGAAAATGTCACGAAAGAAATTATTTTAATCACGATTTAAAAAATCTTTATCACAACTTATTAATCATATCACGTATAAAAATTACGAGTATCGTCGAAAAATAATTGACCTTTTTGTTCGGATAAAAATAATTTTAATGTCACCGGAAATAACCACGAAAAATAAAAATCAATTCATGCCTCAAATAAATTTTTTTTTTTAGACGCAACTCGTGTAATCACAAAATAAAATAAAAAAAACATTAAATGATTAATTAAATAAAGTAAATTTCCCCGACCGAAGATACGTAAATTTAAGATGCTAAATAATTTTTGAGTTTGACAAAAAAATAATTTAAGAGTCCCCGAGAGAGAAAGAGGAAGGAACGCAAGGTATTTGGTAGCTCGCAGTCATGTTTGAGAGAGTAGAGGTCACGTTACTTCCCGTCCCACGCGTGACTTAACCTTAGGACTTTAAAGTTACCCTACGAAACTAAACTTACTCAACGCAGAAGGTACCTACACATTTGTATACACGTATACATTTATACATGTATATAATACAAAAATCTATATGTATAGTATACATATACTTGAGTAACTGAATATGCCGCCGCGTATATGGAATACAAGAGCAGCATGGGGTAGTAATGCAGTAGCATAAGACGAGTATAAGGTTTAGCAAAAGACGCGAATGCTATTATAGCCTTAGGAAATGAGAAAAATGGTTCTTTTGGAAACGAGACACAAAGGAAAGATGCTCGGGATAACGAGTCAAGGAGTTATAGTTTGGTTCTTTGATATTATACGAGAATTAACATTTAATTACTTTCTTCAAAGTTCATTTTTCGATAAATATTTTACTATTATGTTTTTTTAAATTCATTTATGGTATAGGTGATTAAAAAGTTTCATTTTGCTAAAAATTTCGGATAAATTATTATTTTTTTTCTAATACTAATTGTAAAATAGGCATTAGGGGTACGCATGTAATCAAATGTTGCGCTCAAAATTTAAATTATCCCGCCAAACTATGAAGTAGGGGAAGTGGGGGTAAAATGGGCATTGGGGGCGAAATGGGCTGACATTTATATTACATATAAGCCCTCATTTCTTCAGGAGCCCAGTTTGCCCCCCCCCCCCGTCTCGCTACCCCTATTTAAAATTGTCAAATTATCTGACCATAATTTCGAAAATTAAATTTAAAACGCACATATGACAAATTCCGAATAATTGGAAAATTTCGATTTATCGAAGAAAGAGACAGTCATAATAATAATAAAAAAAAATGATGTTAGAAGATGAATAAAGAGTAATGAGAAGTGGACGAGTAATGAAAGGTTAAGTGGATACTTACTACATAGAGACCCTCGAGGGCGCCAAGAAGAGTGACCAATTCAACGTTTTCAAAGCGCGCGTCAGGGAGAATAACTATCATGGGATATCTCACGCCTGCTTCCACTGCTCTGTCATATAAAACCATTATTTTTTTATATTTATTTTTTTCTATATTGTTGTTCAGTTGTGAATGTCATTATTTATTCAAAAATAATATTTGAAATTTTTATTTTAAATTAATCCATAAATTGATTTAAAAAATAATTTATGTACTTTAACAAGAAAGCACCACTTGTTTTGCTCTATTTTTTCTCATTTTATTTTATTTTTTTTTTTCGCTTGTATATTCGCACTCACTTGACTGTTGTGCCGCGTGTGCGAAATTACTGCTGTATAGAGGCGTAAAGTAAGAGCACATAAATGTTATTTACAGGCCTAGTACATATAGATATATATATATATATATATATATATTTATTTACTGTGGTAAGAAAATAGAACGGCTTAAAAAATATATAATAGGAAGTTTTTGAAGACATCACTTTATACTTTTCTATTTTAATTCTTTTTTTTTGTTACTAAATCACACTTTTGTCTGCAAAAGTTCTCAGTGATGATTATTAATACTCAGGGCGATATTTTTCGTTATGATTCACTATTCTAGTGACATAAACTCAGCCTCAAGCGATTTACAAAAATACATTGCAACGATTATGACAAAATTTAAACGAGTGGAAGCAAATCTGTTTTTTTTTTTTTTTTACGGAACAGCTTTCAAAATTTATTCTATAGTAAAAATTAAAAATTTCATAGTTCGATAATTTGCCTCAATTTGGTCAACGAAAATTACAGATCTAAGTTATCATTTCCCAGGAATTATCAAACTGATAAAATAAAAAATTCCATTACAAAAAAAATTAAAAAATAGACCGTTAAAATTTTCAACTTGGTTAATGTTAGCTTAGCATTGAATGAATAAAGGATTTAAAAAAGAAAAAAAAATAATAGCTGTCTGAAACAGATAAGCCACAGTAAATTACATTTTATTTTTTTATTATTTTCAGTAACGTCCGAATGGTATTTTTTTATGTTATTTTCCCTTTATTCCGAGCTACACTTAAATCCCCGTAGGGTTGGATCTTGACGTGATTACCTTTGGATTCCTCTGGTGGCAGCTTCACCGAAACTCCGTAGGTCGTGATAATCAGCGTTGAGAACACCAGTTGGGCTGTAGATGAATCGTCTGGCCGGCAGATTAATGGGTAATACCACCGGCGTACAAACTTTACCAAGTGCGCTGTCAATTTGAGCTGCTGCATACAGGACTATCTTGAAAGGCTCAGGCTCATTCAATCCGGGTGGCCAGTAGCTGGACACCAGGATTATTCCATCGCAGTCTGTGCTCTGGACATTGGCTTCGATCTTAACATTGCACGGCATCCATCTACGATTCAATATAACTTATGATTAATGATTTATTATTTCTAATGGTTGTTGTAATGCATCACAGCTACTGATCATCATTAATTCCGGTTACTATCCATCATATGTGTGTTCTATTGCCCATAAATTTCAACACCGACTCATTATTAGCTCATTATTCATATCAATTATATTTTCTCCTAATAATTTTTCAAAATTAAATAATCACTGCTACTGTACCCAAAATTTTTTTTTTTTTCCCCCCAGAAAATAATTTAAATCTAATGACATCTGGCTAAATTAACATCATCTAATTTTATATTAAGATCTACTGAAATTAGAGTAGATCTTCATATAGATGCTAAATATTTTATCCTAAGCGAATTGAAATTTCGTTTTTTTTATTCGAACAAACATCATTTAATTTTTTTTAATGGACTTTTTATAAAAATAATCAAATTATCACTTTTTGATATTCATGTAAATATGACGTCCCTTTTTATCATTAAAAACAGACAAATGGCGAATGTGTGCTATTAAAATTTTCATCTGCACTTTTTTTTTATTTGTATTATTTTTTATCCTATGGGACAAAATTATTTTAAATTTTGTGGACGTGATGGTAGATTGCAGACCAAAAAAGCCACCACGTTCATTTGATGCATTTTCAGGCTTCTCTCAGTGTCGTCTGTATCAGTGTGTGCGTGCGTATGTGCAAAAAAAATAAATGTACAAAAAAAAACATAAAAAAAACACTGTATACATATGAAGCAGAGCAACATATATAGATATGTATATATGGTATTAAATAAAAAGAAAAAAAATGATAAATGATTGAATAAAAATAATTGCATAAGCTATCACCGTTTTACGATTAGTTTTTTTTTCATATTTTTTTTTATATATTTATCTATACTTCGTGTCCGTTCGAATATAAAAGCAATTATCTATCAGCCGTAATCGTTTAACGTGACTGAGATAAATACAAAAAAAATGAAAGTTTATAAAATTGAGGAAAAAAAGTATAAAATGAAATTCAAAAAATTAGTTGGTGATTTACGATTAATCATACAATCAATCAGGATTAAGGATTAATGGGTTGTATGGGGAGAAAATAAAAAAAGGTAATTTCGTTTTAGTGTCAAGTCTTATGTCAAAATACTCACGTCAGTAGCAGCATCAGGAGCCAGAGATTTTATACCTTAAGAGCTTTTCTGACGTTTTTTTTCCTAACCCTGACGTCTTGTAAGATATGGAAAAAGATAAAGGAAAAGGTTCTAACCCTTGGTGAATATGTTTGGCGATCACGTAAATATAATCTCTGTCTTTGAAAAGAGTCCAAAAAATAGTAAGGAAAGAAAAAGTTAAGTACTTACCGTGAGTCCACAGACATCTTGATAAATTAGACCGCAAGCTTCTTCTTTTTTAAATTATTAAATTATTTCACAAACTTTTTTATCACAAATTTTTATTTTTATCTTCAGTTTAGTTATGATTGAAGATATTTATTCACATTTAGGTTAATGGAAAATTATTTAAATATTTAAATAATTTTTTTTGTTACTATGGTAACAAATAAACATCAATTAGGCAGTTTTTTCATTTTTATTCTTCAGTGATAATTGAATTACGACAGCGATGAAATCGAAAGAAAAAACGCTACCTGACAACTAAAATAAGAAGCAGATTTCAAAAATGTGATTTTTTAAATTTTTAACCTCCACGAAAATTATGATCTTGAAGTTAGCAGACAGTTAATAATTGTTTGGATTGTTTTTCAATAGATCAGTTTCAAAAAAATAAAATAATTAAAAATATGCGCATGTAGAGAATTAAAAAAGCTACAAGTGCAATTTTCTGATATATTTTTATTTTTTAATTTATCATATTTAAAAGAATTCAAAAATTATCAAATGTCTTCTTACTTCAGTGTCATTAAAAATTTAACTCAAAATAAAAGTGAGTTTTCCAAAATCCAAGTAAAAATACAAGGAATGCGATTTTTTTTACCGAGTACACGTTGACGGACTCTAATAATTTTTTCAAAATTTCCATCTCAATTTCCAAAGCAACAGCATACATTTATAAATTTTTTTGACAGTAAAATTTCGATTCTCATTTCCATTTTAGTTTAAAAAATAAAATCGGAATTTTTAATATGACCTCTATTTTTCTTTATTTCACAAATAGCGTTGTCTTTTACGAAAAGTTTGATTCAATGTTGGAACGCTTGTAAATGTATGCTATGCAAATGAAAAATACTTTACAACATTGTTTCGAGTAACATTTAAAAAAGAAAAATTAACTTTAAAACAAAGCAGAAAATATATATAATTCTAATATATATAAAGAATAAAAGTACCGGCAATTTTCCAAGAATTTCATTTAAATAATGAAGTAAGATTCGATTTGGCCGGTCGGGGTGTTTCAAACAGACTTAAACTTGGATTTATTCCAACGAATTCTTTCTTCTCTAGCTTCTTATCATTTTCTTTTCTATAAACTTTTATATATATATATAATTATTTTTTGTGCATCGTATTTATTTTTTATTTATGCTCACAAATTTTATTTATTCTACTACTACTCACATCTGCCAGCACAAAAAAAAATACATTTACATAAAAATAATATATATAATATATATATTATATATATTTATCATGATATTACTTATGAGTTTAATTAAATAATTAAATAAATTAAATTCTACAACCAATAATAATCAGAAATTCAACTCAGTTCAATCAGAGAGATTAAATTAATCCCAATTACACAATATCTATACAAAGTTCTAGCTGATATTGCATCAAGAGTTGTAATTGAGATGCATTAATTAAGCGGCAATAGTGAAAGCTACCTCAGAGTTTACTGAAACCGACTAAACTACCTTTTCGTAAGATAAGACAGTTTCTTAATCTCATGTCGTTGGCTCAACGAAAATGATAAGACCCTCGTAGCCTCACCTTGTCGTTGTGTCCGGACCGAAGCGCAGGCTATTTTTTTTTTACTTTATTAGACATCGTCTATCTCTTGTTCTACTGTAATTATCATGATTATTAATATTATTATTGCAATTATTTTTTTTTCAGTACTGCAGTAGAATTCCGTGAGAATGCAAATCAAGCACTTACGTTGATTGCATTATCTTTTTAGGAATTATCTTACGTAAGAGTCATTACAGCTGAGTGTTATACATTTATTAAGCTTTCGGATTACGTGATAGTGTTTGATAGCCGGAGATTTTTATACTAATTAATATATGTCAGTACGCTGTCAGAGTTTGGAAAATTAATTCGAGGTACGGTCGAATGTACGAGGGAGAAATTGAATCATGTGCACATGGTAATTCATAAGAATGTTTTTTTAACAGAGAATTAAAAGTCCTGTCAAACGACTATCGACATGACATATTTATTTTTAATAGATCGAAAGACATATAAATTCATATGTATGAATTAAATATATGTATATCTTTATATTTATTAGAAATAATAAATGTGTAGTGACAATACTCGAAGACATCATTTTATGACACTGAAATTAGCGGACGTCAAATAATTTTTGAATTTTTTTAAAAATAATACAATTAAAAAAAAATATTCAAAATAATTGCAGCTGTAGTTTTTTAAATTTTCTACATGTGCATATTTTTAGTTTTTTTTTTTTTTTAAATTATATTGTAAAAAAATTTAAAATATGTCAACTGTCTGCTAAGTTCAGAATTTATTATTTTCAATATTAAAAAAAATATATAATAGTAATTAGTTATTAATATTAAAAAAATTTTTAATTTCAGTAAAGTCTTCATGGATTAGGAGACATTATAATATCTCGTTACTTACATTTATTCAAATAATTATTTACTGGAGATTTTAATTATTATGTCAACTGTCAGTAATTAAATTAATTATTATCGCATGTGTGTCAACGTAATTTCTTACTAATTATTGATATTAATTCTTGTTATCCAATATTCATCAATATATATCATTATTCCTTTTCATTAAATCATAATTATAAGTAAAATAATTGTTTTTACATAAGAAAATAAATAAACGGATCGGTTATGTTTACATTGCGCCATTTTGAATGGAGCCCCCCTCCTTAATACACGCGGGAAAATTTGAAATATAATTTTTCAAATATATTGAATATATATGTATATATTAAATAAAATTATATAATCACTTAACAATATTGATCGCTTGATAATTTTTTTATGTTAAAAAATATAAAAATAAAAAAAAAATTTTCACTAGAAAATTTTTTAAATTTACTCACTCGTCCCGCCATTTCTATTCTCTGCTGCGAGTACTCGTACGCCGCTGCCACACAAATTAATATATTACAGGCACAACACTCACCAAAAAAATTAAATTATCACAATTAATCAATCACAAAATCACACTCATCACTTAAGAATATTATTTTTTATAAAACTATAACACTGAATTATTTTCATTTGCGTATTAAAACTCCGACAATCAACATGGCGTCAAGTAACACGAAACCCAAGCCGACACTGAATTTAATTACTTTTAAAACTCACGTTCACTGACACTCATAACTAAATGCTTAAAAATACTCCTCACTCAATAAATAACGATTTAAAAGTAACAATACATTTATAATCGAGTAGCACGATAATTAAATTAATTATTTTAATGGGTATAGACGCCGACGACAATGAGAACCTCGATCAAGCGGGAGACAGACTGACTGCGTGAAGCCTCTTGCGCACGCGTGCTCAAATTTTAAATATTCTGCGCAGGTTGTTCCAAGCGTCGCCACAACTGCGCAAGCGTCTGGCGTCTAACTTCACACTGACGCTGAGCAGTAACTTGGGCCCTATTTAATTCGTGATTAAATTAATAAATTCACTGTTTTTACGTTTAAATAAATTAAAACTCCGGTCTCCGAATATTCTCCACCACTCAACGAACATTTTGTGATAATAATTTTAACGGTACGTGCAATATAAATAATAAAAAAATCCATTTGATTAAATCCATTGTCCAGCCACCGGCTTTCGTTGTCGTTGACTTCATTTATTTAAAATCCGTAAAAATAATTTTTATAAATTATTGATCGTGTACTCAAGTGTTTAAAAGTCATCAGTGATCATTTATGTGAAAGTGTCAATTTTTTGTTACCAAGTAATTAGTGTAAAAATAATTTTTTTTTTCACATCTAGTTGTGCCGCCATTTTGAATAAATTTATTTCGAAATTTTTTCTTTTAAATTATAAATCGTGTTCAATCAGTGATTGTGTTTTATAGTTAATATCAGTGTTCAGTTTGTGTTGATAATTTTAATAAGTGTATTGTGTTGTGATGTGTGTAAATGTAGCAAACGTATGACAATTTTTTTATTACATATAAAAAAATTAAATAATTAAAAAAATAAAATTTAAAAAAATGCATGAACTCAATTTTGAATTTTCTAAACATGCATTTTTTTATTTTTATTTTATAAACATTTAAATTTATTATTTCAAAGTTTTAAAAATTGTTAGATGTCCGCTACCTTTCCTGTCATTGTGTTGTGAATAATTACTTCATTACTTGAATTTCATTTCCGAATCATGCTCCGATGAATTCATCACGAAGCTGCGAATGGTAAGTTTTTACTTTTTCTTTATTTTAAATAATTATTTAACAATTTTTTATATATGATTTCCAATTACTCATTTGAATTCTTACCCAAAATTATTTTTTTTACGTCAAAAAATTTAAAACTAAATTTTGGCGGCAAAAATAATTTATTTTAAAATTATAAATAAATTCATAGAATATTCAGATGAAATTCCAAGATACTGATAGCAGGTTTCTAAAATTAAATTTTTTTTTTTTTCAAATATCAGTGACCTAAAGTTGTATCGCACTCAGTCCCATCGAATCTCCCAATTTATAAAAATAAAAAAAAAATTTCCTAAGAGACGTCTGATCTTCGAAAATCAGCTCGACATAAAATTATTTTACTGTGAACTTTCGGAACTCTAGGTACATACAATCACGTCGTTTTAGTTTCATAAATATTTATCTATTTAATAAATCAACAAACTCATTTATCTCAAATAATTTTATTGTCACAAACTTTTAAATCAACAATTTTACTTTCATCCATTAACAATAATAATAATTACAGACTATTATTGATAAAAATATTTACGTCATTTAATTACAATATTCTTTATGCATAATCCAGGTGATATATTTATATAAAATAAAATCACCTGATTTAATTACAATACCTTACACAAATTGGTTGTAAATTAAAGTATCCAAGAGTATGCGTAATATTTTGTACTCAGACCTTAATAATTCAAGACAAAGTCCACACAAACTAACGTCACGTGTCTCATCCACTCATTAATTATTACTATTCTCTCGTACACTTTCTTCCTCATCTCTATCTTTTTCCTACTCTCCAAAACTCTTTGTACCGTAATATATATTACATTATGTACTAACAAATTCAACGTTTCGCATTCAAATGAGGCTCGTCTCCACCCCAAGAGAATTAAAAACTATAAATTCCATAAGCGTGAAATAACTTTTTTATTTCATTTATTTTTATTCCTAATTTTCTTTACATTTTTTCATATTTTTATAATTTCAATGGACAAAAATATAATCAAGTCTACGTATTATATCATATTTATATATCCGTATACATATAGAAAAGAGCAGGGCAATATAAGACACTATTTTTATGGTCAAAAAAATTTTTATCTGTAAAAAAGACGGAAAAATCGATCAGATTTATAGAAAAAAATTTGTTTTATTTCAAAAATAGTGTCTCATATTGCCCCGGATGTCAACTAAAAATATAATGTACCATTTTAACCCTTATTACAAACTAAATATCGCAAAACCTAGACATTAATATTTACTAACGTATAAATTCGATACGAATCGACAAATTAATTCGCAACGTCATTACGTATTGTCCGGTTATATTTATTAATTAATGAGCATATACATAATATCCATATAAATCTATTTGTAAAATATCACTCTCAATAATTATTGCAATCATAATTAATTAAAAAAATTTCATTTTAATTTATATATAAATTTTTACAAAGTAAACTCCGTCACGCATCATAATCCATACGCACATTCATTGTATAGCTAACCTAAGTACGGCATCATAAATATATTTATTTACTCATTCCTTTCATAAATATATATATTTGGCATTTATTAACAATATCAATTAAAGTTAACCCTTATTAATACTCTTCTATACAATATATCATTCAAATATATGATCAACAATCATCAACAAACGTCGACGAGTATTGTCTTGATAGTAGTAATCTAAGACTAATTAATTGAGTCTAAAAAAAGTTAATAATTAATTGTCTATCTAAATTTTCTTACCATTAATTAATTTATAAAAAAAAAAAATGATAATAAAATGCGTTATTTACACAACTTTTAAGAAATAATAATTCGAATAACTCGATCAATAAGATCGTCAGTCGGTTAAAGCACCTCAACGACAGCGAATATCAGCAATAATCAGTACTATCAAGATAGTGTTCGGAAGATCGTTCTTGGGAAGTTGAAGCACTTTTTGATCAAATTAGAACGTGTTAATGTCTATCATAGCTTTGTACCCTTACCAACTTCATTGGTTACTTCAAGGGAGACTTCTTTGAGGGCATCAAGTTTCCGCATGTAAGCGACTGTATTCTGTTCGAGTTTGCCATTCCTTTCGGGATCACTGGCAACTCCACTGCTGTTTAGATTTAATTTGAATTTGTTTATTTCGTCTGTGTCGTCGTCGACGGAAGTCATTGATCCGTGGAACGCCGGATTGCTGGCGTCGGTGTCATGATCACCTAGTCTACGTGACTCGGCAAATAGTCTTGGTTTACCGGGCATAAGTTTTGAAAGTTTAAGAGCGATTGGATGCAACAGATGTTCTTCATAAGCGTCTTTCTTTTCGTCGGCAGTGAGTAAGCTGACAATGGTACCAATAATTATCGTAGTCATGCTACCAATCAGTGCGTAATACATATAAGTAATACTGTAGATCACATCCAGAGGGCCAGAGACTTCCGCTTGTAGACTGGGACTTGTGGAGAACAAATTAGTTGAGTCAAGATTGAGAGAAGGGACCGGAGTGACATCTAGCGGGAATGTTGACAAGGGTTTGCGTAGATGAGGTGAGAATGAATCGTTTGTGCAGCCGTCAATTGACAGCGGAAGAGTTTCCGTTTCGTCGACCACTGAAAGATGCCCGAATGTCAACCATAGGGACATAAGATGGCTGAAGATTATTCCGGTCGCGGCTCCTTTCCAGTTGGCACATGGGATCAACATTGCCAGCACAAATACCCCCAGCAGAGGGCCCGATGTCGCGGAAGTCATCAACATTGAGGATTCTATTACTCCTGATAACATGGCGACGAGAAAACTGGCGCCGATTATCAGTATTCCGTAAATTACACCAACGAGTTTTATTACTTGCAGTTGTTGGCGATCTTTTAGGTTGCTCAGGGCTGGTATTTGGCTCAGAAAATCTTCAAACGTTACTGTTGCAAGAGAATTCAAATTTGATACGGCTATAGTTAAGGCGCCGTTGAATAACGTTGCCATTATTAGACCCAGTAATCCCGGGAGGTAGGTCAGTTTATCCTCGACGTAGAACGGCACTATTTCGTCGAATTTAGAGATGAATCCCGATTGATAGGGATCACAGTCTGCGTAAGCGGCAAATATTACCATTCCCACGACCCAGGATAGAGAAAAGAGGATTGTTATGATCGGCATGTTCGCCATCATTGTTCTGAAAATAAATCATTGAATTCGTAAATTATTCATTTTTTTTATCAATAATAAAAATATGGCTCCCAACTACTCTGACTCAATTACAAGAATAAAAAAAAAAATATTGCCGGAAAAAATATAAAGATTTAAATGAAAGTAATGTCGACTCACTTATTGACTTTGCTTTTACTACTCATACTGCAATAACGTTGTACGAAATTCTGTTGGCAGCCAAAAATCGACAAGCTCATGAATAATTGACCCAGTGTTGCTGAGATTGTCGTAACCCGTACAGTCGGATCGGTATTAAAGCTGCAATAAATAATAATTATTATCATCGGATATTATCAATCGCATCCAATTTTCGTGGCATTCATTTCAATAATGCTGATTCGATTGCAGATAATGTAATGGCTCGGTAATAAATTATGTATATTTAGTATATAATGAGTATGCAATACTAACTCCAAAAAATCGAGGCGTCCACGTGAATGAGTCACATTGAAAACTATACCAGGTCCTCCAACGTCGATTACACCTTGCACAATTATAACAATGGACACGCCGATCATTGTCACTCCTTGGATAACGTCTGACAGAATAGCTGCTTGCAAGCCACCCTAGTATTCAAAAATGAAACTTTACTTTTATCATTATAGATCTTGACGTCAAAATGTTTACCGATATATTAATTAATTAATTATCAATCTCTGCCAAAATTTTTTTTGAGCTCTTTTACAATATTTGGTATGAAAAAAATTATTAATAGAAAGGCGGGGTAAAATGAGATGCTTTGGAAAAAATGTACTAGGGATGTGCGAATTTTTGAATTATTCGGATTTCGATTTGAAATAAAATAATTGAGTTATTTCTCGAGGCTCATAAGTCGAGAGTTCTCTTACTTAATACTGTAATAATAATAATAATAATTATTATTATTATTGTAATTGAGAATGTATGATAAAATTTTTGTTGTATGAATCGTCCGTGACTTCTGAGGAAGTACATATCGACGAGATTCTTGTAAGAAATGACTAAGTTTAAAAACTTTCATTCAAATTTTCGTCATTAAATATTTTCGCGCCACCCGCGTATCAAAAAATCATAAATTTATTTTTGGCAGGGATAAGAGTAATTTAAAAAAATATATTATATATATTAAAAACACTTACTAATGACGTAAGGATAACAGATATTGTCGTCATTCCGACGATACTGGCCCAGTAAGGTAAACCAATGACAGTATTTAATGCGACGCAAGGAGTGAAAATAACAACAGCCAGTGTCAAAAGACTTCTCAGTACATACGAAAAACTCGCAAGACATCTAACTAATTTTGAATGAAATCTAATCAACAAAATAATAAAATTAATTGGATTATGATACAAAAATACGCGATAGCAATATTCTAAAGGCCGAAGTAATTAAAAAAAACCAATCCGGTCGTTATGCGACTTACATAAAATATATTTTTTTCATGTATTCAAAAATATGACAGCACCCTCAGTAAAATAAAACACTATTGTAAAAAAAAAAATTAATTTTTGTTTAAATATTTTTAATTACATCTCTATTAAAGGGGCAAGTTGACCCACTAAAATTTCGACGAAATTTTTAATTTGGGCTACACTACTAAGTAGCCAACTTGCCTCATTTTTTAACAAATTTCTTAAACACAAATTTTGAAAAAAAAAAAAAAAAAAAAAAAATGTATTCAAAATAGTGATTCATTTTACCTCAGGTTTCTCTAATGTGTTGACACTAAAATAAATTTAAGATAAAAAATATATAAGCTGTCATACGCAATGAAATTGCAAATAACGTAATCAAATATTTGATAAATTGATTTATGGTAAAAAAAAAAAAATTCGAGAACGGATTGGGTAAAAATTAATCCAGCTGCCTCAAAAATAATAATTACAAATGAAATATATATTTACCTCATGTCTAAGTACTGATAAACAGAAGTAATACCGAGACTGTAATAAACAGGAACAAAGATAAAACATACAATCGGATATGCCAGTAGCATACCGTATAGAGTTTCCCACATGGCACTACCATGATAATACAATTCCGATGGATATCCCAGAAATGATCTTACGCCGAGCGTACCACGTGCTATCGATAACATCATTGCTCCCATCGAAACACTACCCGTCGCAAATACATAACTCGCTTTAGTTTCCTTTTTTTTAGCACGAAATTTACCCCACAGTGGTACCACAAATGATATTACAATTACCACAATAAACACCAAATAATCAACTACCATCGCTGACGCCTCCATAACCATTTTGATTTTTGTTTATCGCTTTTCCTCCGTATTTACACTCTGCAAAATAAAAAAATTTATGTCATTAGATTATTCGTTTCCAAAAAATTATCTCAAATAATAGCAGAGTATCAAGTAATTGATTGATAATTAATAGCAAAGTAATAAATAGAAAATTTGGAATTTTACTATCGATCGCTCATATTTATTATTAATAAATTAATTAAATCATTTAAATATTTATGTACCGATAATTTGAATAAATTCCGTTTATAGAGAGAAATTAGAACCGGTTTAAAAAAAAAACACGTGGTTTAAATAATAATTAATAGCTAAAGTAATAATTAATGATTATTAATTAGCGCGTGAATGATCTCGAATAGTCAAAGAGACGAGGACGTCTGTGTAAACTGGATGACTATGATGTACTGAATAAGTAACGAGTGTTATATTATACTACACTATTAAACTGACATCAAGTGCGGGCTTATCTTATAACTTACATTGTTTATTATTGTATAAGTGCGATATATGTGTGAAAGATATACATAATATGCAATAGATGGATAAATGTATTTGTCGTAGTTTGTATAGATGCGGTAAGAGAAAATTTAAGTGTGGAGATGAGAGCACTTTGATTCGCTGATTGTTGTTACTCGTCATTGGTTTTGAACCCCTTCCATTTAATACGCACATGCGCTACTAATTATTCGCTTGTGATTACTCATACACTCGTGTCATGTTGCTTCTTCTTTTTTTCTTATTTTTTTTTTTTTTTTATTTCGTTATTTACTTTTATCTTACTTTTTTTTTTTTTTTTTTTTTTTGATGTTTTTTTCAGTGCTCACGAGTGCTCGTTAAGTTGTTTGTGACTCAGCCGATAAATTTTAATTGTTTCATTGATTTAGTTGGTAGAAAAAAAAAAAAAATTAATTTCTGACATCGTTACTTATAGCTCGTGGGCAAATATTTGTATTTCATTTATTTTTTTGATTGTAATAATATCTGATAAGATTTTTTTTTAATCAGCTAAATTTTTTGATGTTGTTAAAAATTTTTATTTTAAATTCAGAGGTGAAAAATTAATTTAATTATGATCGGTAAAAATTTGTGTAATAGTCATTGGAAAATAGGCAACAATAATTTTTGAGATCAAAATATTGATGTATATTGAAATTTATCGATTGATAGGATTGAACACATGATTTTGTTCATAAATTTTGTTGATAAATCTATTAGTTTTGTACAATGAAATTTTTTCATTCTTTTTTCTCGTTGATTTCTCGCAGCTCGATAAAACTTGTTGACTTGGAATTTTAATGAGTGGACAGATTTGGGGCATGACGTCGGGAATCGCTGTCTGACGTACGTGATTGTATGAACATCAAAGAGAATAACTAAACCCAGCTCAAAAGTACCGAAGACAACTGAGAGAATAGTATTATTATGATAATAGTAATAATAATAATAAAATAATTTATATAACATGTATAAGGCAGCAATATATTAAAGTTATTGTCGATTTACCAGAGTGTACCATACATATATATTACTGGCAATAGGATAAATGCTGCATTGTGTGCAATATTAAACAAGAACCGACACTAACTATTAGGAGTAATACATCTGCGCGTTGAATTTATTTCGAGTCGCGTGCCAAATCACGTGCCCACTGAGTGATACGATGTGGAGGACAATAAGAAGAAAAATGTTGAGGATAGAGAAATAAATTAACTTGTAATGTCAACAAGTTTATTTATTTATCCCGAGAAATTGATTATTTTTAATTATTCGAATCCTCAAAGAAAGTTTTCGACTTCAGTTTTTTACTTCGCGTAGAATTTTTTTGGATGCGTTCGCTTTGAATTGTCACCTACGATTTAATACTGCACTCACATGATCTAAAAGTGCACTAATATCAACAAAATACTTTTAAACATAAGCCCGAGGGTATTTTGAAATGTTCAGTATTTATTTTCATTAAAAAATGTCCGATATAATTTTTTTTCCGCAGTCTCTTGGTTTTTTCGTATGTATGTAGTTACGATAACTTTCTGTAATCTCAATAAATCGACTAGATTATTTTTTTATCACCTTCAGATTACCCTAGAATAGAACCCTATAAAATACCATGGCTGTAATCCTTGTCGTTTATTTATAAAAAATACTTAAAGACGTGAACGGGTGATTTTGTTAGAATCCGAGCTGCCGTTTGTATCAAATGTTATATTTATTTACATTACTGCAATAATAATTGTATTAATGATAGATTAATATTTATTTAGTAGTTTATTGTCTAGAGAAAATGATAAACAGTAATTGAGTTAAGTACTGGAAAAATATAATGATTGGAAGTAAATAAAATAGTAATTAATTATCCAGAGTAAATACAATTATTGATGATGATACAATAAAAAAATAATCATATAGACTGGGATAATTGTGTAGAAGGTATGTTTGGAATCCAATTAGTTTCCGCACAGGTCAAGGACAGAGAAATCCGAAAAGATAGAGTTAGTGTCCCGGAAATATAACTTTTAATGAGCGGTCAATATCAATAGACAATTATTATCGAGCAATTAATTAATTATTAATAATAACAACAACAGTACCTTAATAACTCAGTTATTATAATTATCAATTAAAATTTTACACTACACATAATTATCTTGTTAATATAATTGACTAAATTTTTTATTTTTAGTGTCAATGCGTAATTAATTTATTTCAATAAATCCATGGTATTAAATTAGACAGTTATTAAATTATATGAAAGAACGGGGGGGGGGGAGGGAGGCTCTAAAATATATTCTCTTTTTTTTAATTGTACATTGGGGTCATACGGACACTATTGGAAAATGTGGGAGATTCAAAATTGCGGGAAAATTTTTTAAAATTTTGAAAACTAGGAATTTTTATTTAAATGATTTTTAATTGATTTTAAAATGATTGACTCATTTTTCCCCGACATTAAAATTTTTTTTTATGACTGGGTCATAATTGATACAAAATACTTAATTTGAGATTGAGGAAAAAAATAATAATTGTCATTTTTTCTCTAGAGGGCCAATTTAGTGCTTTGTAACTCAAGATCAATAAGACTAATAATTTTTCTTTATTTGTATCAATTTAACTTTATTTATTGTCATAATAAACTCAATCGTCGAAACGAGAATTGTGATTGTTTAAGATCCATTCTTGTGACTATAAATAGCTTAAACTTTTTCTAAAACATATATATAAGAATAAAAAAATAAGTGGACTTTTGTTACTTGTGAGTATAGTTTGTAAGTGTTTTCAACTGCAAACACTGTTGCGGTTACAAGATAAATTTAAAAACATTCTAACCTATAAAAAAGGTGAAAATAAAACCCATTGAATAAAATAAAGTAAAAAAGGTTCTATTGCAGTTGCTAGAAATTTTAGTCACGATTAATTAAAGTTAAGCAGTAATCGGGTCATCTTGCGGTTGAAAAAAATTCACATATATTTTATATAACACAATAAACTTTTGTTTTTCACTTTTTATCTCACTGTCGCGAGATTTATTAATATGATAACTTCCCTAGGCGTCACTCTAACTTTTTTTTTATTGATAACTCTTTAATATTAATTTTTATATCTATGAAAAAAAGATAAAGTAACTATTTTTAGATCTTGTAAATATTTCTGATAAAACTGTAAAACAAAATGTTGTTTTTTTTATACTTTTTGACAAATTTAAGTAAAAAAAACCCTTTAAATAAACTGCACAAATAAATCCTGGGCTGCCCAATTCTTAAAATGAATCAGTGAAAAGTATGCCTACTGACCATCAGTGATATACTGATTACCAGTACTTTTTCACTGATTAACTAAGAGTGCACTTGAGTGCGAAAAAAAAAGTAGAAACTTTTCTTGCCATATTTTAGCCCGTGATAAAAAGATTAGTTCTGATCATAGTTCGTCAAATCTTTTTTTTTTTTTTACATGAGTTGCCTCTAATCACAAAATTTTTTTTTCGTCTAATTCTACGTCCATAAAAAAATTTTCCACCTGTCACTTATCGACCAGTAGCTTTTGTAAAAAAAAAAATTCTCCAATCAGTGAATATGATTTTTTTTTGCAATGATTCGTCTTTTCGTATATGTAGTTACGATATCTTTCCGAAATCTCAATAAATTGACCAGATTATTTTTTTATCACCTTCAGATTACCGTAGAATAAAATCCTATCAAATATCACAGCCGCAATCCTTTTAGTTTATTTATAAAAAATATCTTTGAACATTCACTGATGATCAGCCCTGATAAATTTTTAGTTAAATCTTTTCTTTAGATATTAAACTTTCAACATGACTAAATTCAAATAAAAGTAAGACATTGCAGATTAATATTTATTTATTTGAATATTTAACTATTGTAATAGTAAAGTCTTATCTAAAACTCGAGTTAAGTTCTCTTATTAATAATAATAATAATAATAATCATAATGTTTGCATACATTAACTGGAATGTTTAGAAGACTTAAAAGTTTTCCATAACTAAATAAAAAGTTAAAGATTAACAATTAAGCTAATGTCTTGATTTGAATGCCGAGTTAAATGCTCATCAAATATTTGTCTGTTTGTTTATTGAGTTTAATGTTGATAAAAAATTTTATTATAAAACGTTAAATATGTAAGATTAAATCATGCAATAATAATTTAGCATAATAATCTCGGGACATTGTTTGGTAAAAATAAATAAAATTAAAAATATTTAAAAATGGAAATTAATGTTTGCAGAGAAAATTATAAGAGATTTCCACATATATTTTATTAAAAATGATAATTAAGTGATAGACAAATTGAGTTATTGAGTTAAGCATGCTATAAATATATCAACGGGTATTTAATATGTAGCATAATAAATTTTATAAGTAAATAAATAAATCAATTTTTTTTTTATGATAAATAAAATGAAGACATAAGAAATTATCATTAAAGTGATTCATCTTAATATTTAACGTTCGATATGGATATAAATGTATATCTATATAAATTTATTTTTAATAAATATGAAGGAGGTAGATAGATAGTGGGTATAATTCGCGATTAAATTTCTTTGTTGTGAATTCGGATGTAAGATAAAAAATAAAGTATAAGAAAAAAATAAAAATACTGGCGTGGATCCAAAATCAGGCATAGACTTTGAGATTAACGGGTGATAAAGAAAGTAAAAGTAAGAAAATAAAATAGAGATTTAAACGTAACAGTAAATGGAGAAAATCGTCAGAATTAAAATATATGTCGAGTCAAGTGGACACGAAACTTTTTAATTAAGTACTGAAATTTAATTTTATATATTTCATAGTTACAAAGTTGCTAAATGTATGAGTTGGTAAATAATATATGAAAATTGACTAGTAGACGGTATTAAAGATGTTATTTTTTATTAAATGTAACTTTTGGTGATTATTAGCGTCGAAAATTTTTGAGTCACCATAGAAAGGGAGGGGGGGGGTGTAATGCATCGTTAAGAAAAAAAATTTTTTATACTGGAAGTTATACTTATTTTTGAGTTCCCAGATAAATATTTGGTACCAAAATAACTCAGGTAAAGAAAAATTTTTAGTGCGGGGCAAAATGAGTCATAAAAAAATTTTAAAAATTAAAATTCTTTTTAAAAAAATTTTTTGGGTACATTCTGGACTTTTCTTTTTGAAAATTAAATAAAAATAGTAACTAAATTTTATAAACACCCAGTGCTTAAAAATAAATTTAAATTCGTGCATATGAATAAAAAAAAATTTTTTTTAAATTACCAATGAGCGAACAAAATATTAAACAAAAGGCCTAAACACACAAAGATAAATAAAATGTATTTGAACAAGTGTGTTAAAATACTTGACATGATATACCGAATGATGATCCCGAAGCAAATAAATTTAAAATAAACCGTCTTTGGTCTTTCTCTTTAATATATATACATACAACCCATTATATATATGTGTATATTTTGAATAGTGTTGTTGATGTATTTCATCAGCAATGAAGGTGTCACGTGCGCGACAATCACGTGTTTATCATGAGTGTATCGTTACATTCAACGACACAGAGTATGTGCCGTTTACATATCACATATGCTACTGACTGGTTTTTTCTCTTACTCTAGTCTGTTGACTGCTGAGTTGTAAACACATTTATTATAATTATTTTTTTCCCTTCACGAACTCAATGGACCATTAATTGTTTAAATATTTTACTCATATAACATAAGTTTAATGACTGGAATTTTTTTCGCTTTTTCTGAAGGTCAGTAGACACCTTTGCAAAGACAGTTAAAGAATAATGATCTAGTTTGTTTGAAATCTACTGTTTAACTTGGACTTTTGTAGTTACTATTGAGTAATTACTAATAAGTATCGGTAATTTGATAATATTGATAAGGCATAATATAGATAAGAAAATAAGTTGGTGATAAGAGTCAGGTGGCCACTATGTGTAGTAACATTATTTTTACATGTATATAGATAGGGAATTATTCGGTTTTGAAGGTTGAAAAATTTTTAAATTTTACCCATGGGTGGAAATTCATTCCGAAGGGAAATTTATTTTGAAATTAAAATTCTGGAGCAGAATAAATGTGGATTAGAAATAAAAATCCATATTCACTCTGAATTTTCTTATAATTTTTTACAGTTGACCAAGTAAATTGTATATATATATATATATAATTAGAGGTGTCAATATTAATAGATAGTGTGAAAAATGAATAGGCAGTAATTTGTCATTAATATAAAAAATAATAGTAATAACAGTCAATTTATCTACTGTCAGTATACATATGATATATACAAAAGACTATCTTATTCTCATCCGGCAATTAAATAACATCCGCAACAACAAAAAAGAACAAATAATAAATAATAATTACCAACTCATACATAAATTTAATTTTAATGTGTTTCTTATTTTTTTTTTATGCCGAAATAAACGCTCGTTGATTATTCTCACATCCGTTCTCGCACCTGATAATCACTTGTGTCGCGTTCAAATTAATAAGTTGTTTATTATTTAATATGACATATGTTCATGATAATAAAATTTTAAATATCAAAAGCTGAAGACTAGAATAATTAGTATGAAAACACCTCATATATATATTGGAGAAAAAAATGAAATTCATTTTAAATCTAAGAATTAAAATTGTTTAATTTTTGTGCGGAAATGAAACGCAGACTTTTCGTCGGTGTCCGAAAAGTTTTCCAAAAGACATGATGAGGAACACGCCGTGATATTGCCGAAGTTTAAACAGAAAATGTATATATGTATAGCGAACGTCGGTGCGCCAACGGGTAATTTGAAAAAGAAATGTGCACAAACCGTTATATAGATATTATATAAATATATATATATAGAGAGAGAGTGGGGCTTTGGGAGAAGAACGATTTAATTAATTATGAACTTGTCCTCATCCTCTTTTCACTCAACCTACTCTTCCTCCTACTCTTTAACGTCATTGTCGGTCTTTCTCTATTTTTTTTCTCCTAACAAACTCTCACTCTATATATATATATCGCAATAAATTTAACCTGGTATTCATGCAATATTACCCACCAATTCTATTTGTTGAAAAACCAATTATGTTTGTACACGTGTGTATTTCAATTTCCTTCATTTATTATATTTATATATTTACCTTATTTATTTATTTTGTCTCTTTTAAAAAAAATAATTATAAACATTTATTTAATACAAGCAATTATTTATTTATGTACAGTAAATATAAACAAAGATATATATGAGCAACTCTGGGGAAGGGTGAGACCACTACTGAAGCAAATTTTGGTTTTTTAATTACCGTTTGTTGGTAAAGGCGGGAAAAGTTGGTCAGTTTGAACAGAGGCCAATTTAAAATTTTTTTTATCTGAATTTTTATTAAAAACCATAAAAAATTCACTGTTAAAATGGGCCGCGAATATAAAAAAAAATTTCTACCGAAAAGGAGATGAAAAAAAAAATTAATCATTTTATAAATCTATACTAAATAATTAAAATCGATGAAACAAATTGAAAAATAAATGGTCGACAAACATTTATTTTAATTTTTGATATAATTATTTTTATTCTCATTCCTACTTTTTTTTTTTTTTTCAATTGAAACTTTTTCAAAGGCTGCATTTTATGACATTCAATAATAAAGCAAGAAAATTAATATTGTGATATAAAAATAAAAATTTAATTTTTCAATTACATTTTATTTTCATGTTTACTATTTTTATTAAATTTTTTTTTATCTTGCTCATGATATTTACTTTATATATTTTAATCATCAAGTATTACGTACAGTAAACCTTTGAGAATGTTATCAAAAAATAAAAAAAAAACATTATCATAACTATAATGATAATAATAATAATAATAATAAAAAATACCGGAAATAGAATGGAATGAAGTTCGCGTATACAGTATAATCGGATCTCAGTAATTTTACACAGCAGAAGGTAGAAATCGTAAAGAGGAAATAGAATGCAGGCTATTTCTTCGTTTCTATATAATTTTTTTTTTTTTTTTTCAAGTTTTTTTTTTTTTTAATTTTTGTAATAAACGTGAAGAAAAATTACTAGTAAAATAACCAGTTTGTTGTAACTTCTTGCTCACATATATATGTATATATTTATCGTAATGTCGATATGTTATTTCGTTAATTTTCAGTTAAACGAACTCGTTGAGAAAATACTAGCTTCTCGAGTCTATTTTTTTTTTTTTATTTGTTTACTTTAGAGCACTACTAACTGTTGTAAATAGATTGAAGTTGATCTATGTAGTGATAGCGGTATTTACTAGACGAGTTGATTGAATAAAAGAGACAGAGAGAGAGAGAGAGTGTTGAGTACTTGGATTAACTTTTCCAAATCAATGGATTGTTTTAGTCCATTTGTGTATTAACTTAAATTTAGTCTTTAAAAATTCAGTAGGAATAAGAAAATAGGGGTAAAATGGGTCGTAAAAAAAAAAAAACGTAATTTTTTTCGTTAATTCAATTTTTTTCAGTCCTTCGGGATAAAAGGACATAAATTTTATGACTCTTGTGAAAATATTTTTAAAGGAGGCCCGAATATCCCATGACGTACACAGACGTCATATCTTTTGTGTAAAATTTTTAGAAATCTGAAAAAAATTCAGATGCATTCTTTTAAATTTTATTTTCACCTTCTTTTCTTTTTTCGTACTATAAATTGTACTTTCATCCCTCAAATGTTCAGGTAAATTACTGAGGGAATACCGTACATATCTTATATATTTTTAGTGACGTCTAACTCTTATTTAAAATATATGAGTACTAAGTAATTTCTACAGTAAAATTTTGAATATTTATAAAATTAATTACAAAGAACACAATTGAAAAAATTATTTTTTCTTGAACTTTACGACTAAAAATATATATGTAGTTATTTATATATACATATATAAATACTTTTTTCCAGTAAGTTTACATAAAATGTGAAAATATCAAAGTATTAAATTTAAATAATTATTTGAATTTATGTGAAAATGTTTACTGCAAGTTAATTAAATAGTATATTTATATGGTATATATTATAGCTGAATACGTAATTTTTACGCGCAAACTAAATTTTGATAGTAATCAACGGAAATTGCATGTAAAGTGAACGTAAGTTTTACTTTACATTGCAAATTATTGTCATGTTATCGGATAATGTGTGACGGTATCGAACGGTAAAAGAGATAAAGTAAAGAAGGTTCGAGTGAAGAGACCAGTAAAAAAAAAAAGTAATACGAGTTTTCGATTTTTTTCTATCTTTAAATAAATAGTATGCAAAATTGTAGGCAACTCTTTGAATATATTTTCATCAGTGATCATGTCCGAGTGTTTATTTATTTTATAATTTTTTTTAGATGAAAATGTTGTCACAGCCGGTCGTTTTGCGCATTAACTTTAAACTTTATTTGACGGGGACTTATAATTAAACAATAGAAGATGTTATGCTGTTAAATAAATTAGCAGTAAATAAGAAAAAAATATATAAATTTAAATAAAAAAAATAATGAAAATTATTTAAAACCACTAATAAATTTTTTATGATAAGTTGACGGTAAAATACGTTTTACTAACCTTCAAAGAAATATTTTTATGTAAATATTCACTTTTATGAATCTTTTCATGTATTCTATTAATAATGCATTTAAAAAATTATTTTTACAAAAATAATATTTTTTTATTATTCATTTTGAAAATATTTTCGTTAGTGACGTCTATGTTTAATTTTTTAAATAATATAGTGATCATTTTTTTTTTCAATCCTCAAGACATTGAGTTTATAGAAGTATTCAATTTTAATTGAGGGTGAAAAGTAAGAACCCTAGTGTTTTAAAAAATACAAAAAAAAAAAAAATTCAATTTATAATTCTGGAGAAATCAAGAATTTTTGAATTCACGACTTAAAAATTAAAATTCTACGTTACTGATCAAAGATACGTTAAAAATGATAATAAACAATTTTGTAGCCCTTTAAATTTCCTATAAAATAGTATATTTTTCCTATTTTTCAAAATTTTTTTTCTGACCCAAAAATTCATTAAAAAAAAAAATCATTTTCTATGAGTTCGATAACAATTTGACAGTCTTCAGGTTTTTGACTTAAAAAATTGAAATTCTGCGTTACTGATCAAAGATACACTAAAAATGATAAGAAATGATTTTGTAGCCCTTAAAATTTCCTACAAAATAGTATATTTTGCCTATTTTTTGGATTTCTGATTCCGGTTTAAAACTCTCACTTCTATTAACACAGCAACAAACATTTAAATAAATATTTGAAAAGTGACACGCACGCGAAGCAATTACACTATAATTTAAAAAAAAAAGTATAAGTTGGACCGTAGACGAGCTTTGAGAGTTGAATTACCATAGGAAACGGGGTTGGTTCGAAGTGACACTTTTTCATCACAGCTTATTACTAAACTTTGAGGAAGAGTAAACCAACGGTAAATTACTTAGCAACGAGCGAATTATAACTTAATTAATGAGGAAATAAAAAAAAAAAAAACTAACGAAATTTTTCTCACAAATAGTCAGTTAATTTAATTTTCGGACTCGGTTAATTAAAATTTCGAATTATCGTTAGTAGTTACCAAGTTACTGGATTTATATTCCAAAGAACGTTACAGTCACTGAAGCTTAAAAGAACCGACTGATGCAACGGAAAGCCTAATGTAAGGAAGTGAAGATAAAGACTGGCTTCGAGAATAACAAAACTGGTCTGGCGAGGAAGGATATTTTGGGTAAGGCAAATGACGTAGTAAACGAATCGCCGGCCCTCGTGTCAGCTTTACTTTGCACTCTTCCAACAACATGTATACCTACTTTAGTATCTTTAAATATATGTACAATATAAAACACAACTCTTGAACCGAAAAAATAAGAAAAACAACAGAAAAATTCCATTCATTTATCTCTTAAATCTTTATCATGCGCAACTTGTTTTTACCGAAAACGTGTTTTTTTTTCTTTTATCCCACATTAGTGAACTGTCAAACAAAAATCGTTATAAAATGGATAAAAATTAATAAGTAAATTCAGTAAATCAAGAGTTTGGAATTAATTATTCAAATTTAATACTCGTCCGGCGACTTATTAATCATTAACTAATTCAGGTATCAAAAATTTAAATTTGATAGCAAGCCCGCGAAAAAAAATTCAAATATTGTAGAGTGGCAGTTTAGACATCACGGGGCAAAATGAGCCTTTTGAAATTTTTTATAAAAAATTTTTGAATTTTTAAATTAACCAGATGTTTTAAGAAGGGGTCACTTTAACCCTCCCCCCTCCCCTCTATCTCTATCTTTTTCTATATTTTTTTATTGAAACTGCGGAAAGTAAATTGCTGTTATACTATAGTATACCGGTGAAAAATAAATCATATACTCATATATGAAGCATATATGAAAATTGGCCATATATGTATATATATACCATATATACTCTGTTTGTGGTTATATATGAAACACATATGAAACATATATGGCCAATTTTCGTATACGGATATGATCTCTTATTTTTATATACATACATATATATTTATAAATTATTGTTTAAATTCCAGCTAAAACGGGTTTGAAATTAAATATTTTATTTGATAATATTTTCCATCTATAATATAATAAAATAATAATTACAAAAAGATTAAGTGAAATTAATAATGAGAATTTAAATTAAAATATAAATTTAAAAATATTTTAAGACGACTTCATTGGAATGGTAAATATAATTTTTATTTTCAATGCAAAGATAAAAATATGTATTTCGGTGGTAAAATCCAAATGGGATAGGAGCATAAAATTAAAAAAATATATATGTATAAATAAAGTGACCAAATAAAATAAACTGATGTTCACGTCAATGCCTAGTATGGGTGTATTGACACCCAAAGCTTTTATGAATTGACCAAAGAGTAGCAATAGTGATAGTATTCCAAAATAAATGCGATATCCCAATTGAATTTCCGATACTAATGGTCGATATTTCCGAACGTACGCTGCTGGGTATATACAGCAAAGAGACCTCGTAAATTAATACGCGCGTACAGTTTTAGAGGATTCAACCAGCTTAAAAAGAAATAGAATATCTATTTTCACCTTTTTTTCTGTTTCATATATTCACAAATATCATATTCATTATTTTTTAATTCAACTCTTACATATTTTGTTTTTTCGCTATTTGTTACAAAACTTAAATCTGTTTCATTTAAATAATTTATTATCGAAGCAAAAAAAAATTTAAAACTGACTATGGAGAAAAAACTCTTCCAATAATTTTAAAATAATTGCGCGCGCGTTTAAATTATTTGACAAAAATAAAAAAAATATTTATATTAATATTTAAAATTTAATTTTCATAAGCATCAAATAAATTATAAATAATCTCTGATATAAATAAATTAAATTAATTCACAATAAATTAAATTATAAAAATTATTATTAAAATAAATTTCCAAAAAAAATAATAAATAAATAATTAAAGTCTTTAATTAATTATTTATCATTCAACTATACAATAATAATGCAAATTATTATGATGAAAATTAACTGACATTAAATTCCCACATCAAATGGCGGAAAAAATTTCTATGCATTATTTATTAGTTAATAATAATATGATACGAATGCAAGTTTATAAAGTAGCTCTCTTGACACTCAATACGTTAATAATGTAATTGAATAATTATTGGCATCTACTGAGTAAACGTTTTGTTCATTCGTTTATATTGCAACAGTAATTATGTGCATACATATATCGGCATACATCCATATATATATGCATATATATGAGTAGAAAAGTGAGTAAACTAGCGACTGTCTTTATAAAAATAGACGAGTGTGTTAATTTAGAGGCAGACATCGGTGTAATGTAATAAGGAGCCTCGATCTTCGGCCATGATATTACCGACCTCCACATCTTATATATATTGCTCATTATATTTATATCCACATGCGACTAATGACAAAATACGGAAATTCTCTAACAAATAGGTTGTGAAAAAAAAAAGGCAGTACGTAAATAAATAATAGGTATTAAAATAATAAATATTTTTCTGCATTTATAACCGGCCTTCAATATTTATTTAAAATAAAAAAAATAAAAAATTGAAAGTAAGAATCCAATGGTTTAATAAAACTCGCGATGATAAATTTTACTATTGCACGGATAACCCAGAACTTTCGACGATTTAATTCAGCTCTGTTTAATTCATTTGCATGTGATATATCCGGTGCAATAACTAGTCGCGCACTGAGGGTTTAATGTATTAACATAAATCATATATATATATATATATTATATCGACAATAAAATGCCTATTGTTTATTGCATTGTTGCTTTATCGATACTTTGTACTATATTTTTAAATAATTTAATTAAATTCGATATTTTATTATGAAAAAAAAGTTTCCATATTTAATGCTGCATAATCATCATTTTTTATCGCTTTTTTTCATCAAGTCACATGGTTCTTTTTTTTTTTATTACGTCAGGATAGGATTACTCATCATATGATACTTGATTTATTATAATATATAATGTATGAAAAAAAGTTTTCGTATTAATGAGTTTTATTATTTAGGGATTTTGTTGCATTTAAAATATGTGAAAATTAATTATGAAAAAACCAAAAAAAAAAATACACTCGTTTGAAATTGTCTGTTTTTCTATGGGTTTATTTTTCTGATCTGTTCTGATTCAAGTTTAAGATAAAAAAAAATTTTTTTTTTATTTTAATTGTATGAGAATGGGGATCCTCTTTTTAGCCGACTCTGTTATTGAGATAAATGACTTTTTTTGCGTAGAAAATTTTTTTTTGTCTCAAAGATACTTTTAAAGGGTCAAAAAAAATTTTCAATGTCCTAATATATATATATATATGTATATGTTTATGCGGGAATATTGTGCGTAGTTTAGTTTATTTTGTGATACGACTATTAACTCGTGCACGTGGATTTGAACAGACACTAAATCCATTTATAAATAAAGGCTTCTTTGTATACTAACGTATTTAAACAAGTATATACGCTAAAAATTTATTTGATGGCACTGACTTTGCAAGGTCGTATCGACCGTTTCCACAGTTCATCTTCACATATACATATATATATTTTTTTTTTCTGTTATGAAAAGTCCGCGACTATTAAACAAGTTTATTTATAGATATTTATTTTCATAGTACATAAAAATATATAATTATTACTTTTCTACAGTAATATTTATTTTTCTCACGGTTAGAAAAACAAATATCATAAATTCCTTATATTTGTAACCCGTATTATTTTATTTAATTTCACAACTTTCATAAATACTATATAGTATTTTAGTTTCTCCAGCATCTAATTATGCAATAGTTCTATCAAACAGTTGCCGGTATTTCGATTCATCACCATCAGTGTGAGCAGACAGAAAAAAATAGAATAAATAAAAAAAAAAAATATATTAAAAAAAAATGCACTCATTAATTTCAAAATTTTTTAAATACCCATTTTTTCAAAATTTAATTTTATTAATTATTTACTCCATTAATTAATAATTTAAAATTTGTCTACTCACACTCATTTCTTCATTTAGATTTTTGTAAAAAAAAAACGTATATATACTACATACATCACAAATGCTACAGATTATATTTCACATATGTAACTTTAAATACTAAACATACATAAATATATACCCGGGTTACAGTTAACTATCGACCAATGGCAGAATCGATAGAACAAAATACTGTTTGACATCCAACACTAGTTGAGTCTAGTCTATGTCTACAGTTAACTTGTAATGTGTGAATGTTTGACTGAAAGTTTGATTGGTCAGTTACACCGCGGTCAGTAGAAACTGAACACTGAGTAACTAGTACTTGTCACCGATTTATTTAAAAACCGCGTACAAAGCACACAATACACTTAACCAAGCTCGTTGCTGGTTGATCAAGTGAGAAACATTAACTGTCGTTATATAGGTACATACCTAACACGGCGACGACGAAAACAACTTACTACAAAGTAACATTTGCTACAAGGTCATGTTGTAGGTTTTATTACTTAAATTCACCTGACATCGTACAAAGCGCTAATTAGCTGTCAATAATCTATAAAGCCTAGTATAGAATATTTTTTATACGATATATATATATATATATATATTTGATTGATGATTGAAAAAATTTTCTGCTAATCGATGACGCGATAGTTGACATTGTATCTTGTTCTTTGAAAATATATTTTTAAATTTTTATATTACGCGGTCTTAATTCGAAACCTAAGAGATTTTATGAGCGAAAATCGTAAATTTATCAATAAAAACAAGTAGAGACATATAAATTAAAGTACTCACGTAAATTTATACGGCTGAAGATACCATGTTTGGAGTTAAAATTTTTATTATCACTGCCGATGAATCGTGAGATTCGAAACTAGATAATGAACTTAACTATAGTTATAACATGCTTGAGCTGTATCGACACTATGATAAGGTTTGATATTAAAAACAAATTAAAACTTTCTACTCGCACTGTGCACGTGATACTTAAAAATAATGCTGAGTTATAAATCCGACATGGCAAGATTGCAAGTTCATAAGTGGATTAGTGAAGTATTTTATATTTATTTTAGTGAAATTTATAAATGTAGGTTAACTTTTGTTATTTATTCCAAGTTGTTATTTAATTATTTTAATGGTTTCTGAGTTGTGGACACTCGCTTTAAATATCGACTCTGTGGAAGTTGATCAACAACTGATACTGATTTGTTGTACATTTTCTCGAAACCGTTAAGTAACAGCGTGATCATAATAGTGGGGATCTGAAGATCTATAAATACCATCGGACAGTTAAACATATAGAGACTAATTCTAATGTATATATATATATATATACATATGCTATTGATTGTAAACAATTAAATCATGTTAATTATATTAATTCTTTAATTTACAATAATTTATTATTATTTTTAGTTAAAAAAAAAAATGGTTAGATGTTTTCGTTTACGGTATCTAAGAAAATATGAGGTAGGTCGGCCATCTTAGGTAGGGGGACTTGAAAAATTTTTTTTAAGTCAAAATAAATTTTTTGATTAGTGATAGGGGCTAAAAAATCGATTTTAAAAAAATGCTCGACATGTTTAAAAAATAATTAATTATTTAATAGATTAATAATTAATTTTAATGTTAAGATAATTTTATTCCATTATTTTAAATAAATATTTTCAACTTTACAACTTGCTTTTTACAATAATTAATTTTTTAGTGTCAAAACATAACTTTCAGCCCCGATTTAATTTTTAGCGCCAATCTCCCCTAATACAAGAAAGTAAATTCGAAGCTGGTACGAACAAAATAAAAAATTTTAAGTCTCTGAAAAACGATTTCTGCCCCTTCTTAAAATGGTCAACTTACTACAATTTTTATCTAGATACAGCCAATATTTTATTTAAAAAAAAAAAGTTTCAATAATAGGGTAGAAGTACCTTTTATGGCCACTGTTTCATTTTCGGACATATAAGACTATATTTTATAAAATGAAAAAGTCTAAAATAAAATTTCCAATGCAAAAGTATGATAAAAGTATCCTTTTACAAATTTTTAAAATTAATTGTCATTTCCTCTTTACAAACTACTTTATTAAATTTTTCAAATGTCCAAAAATGACTCTAGGTGGCCAAAAACAGTATCTTTGCCATATAACCTCAAATTTATCCCAATACTACATTTCAATGCTGTATAGTTCAGAAATTATTAATCATTCCCATTACAGGGTAATTATTAAACAAACAATTAAATATTCAAAAATTTAACTTTGGCAAATATATATCATCAATTTATGTTAACATAGTAATTAAATGATTTATAATTTATCCAAATAAATGTGCATAATATTTTACTCGTTACTACAATTAATGCGATAGTCATTAATATGATGATTGTTATACCTGTACATTGATAGATTATCGAAATCGTCAATTAATAAATGTCCGTGTGTATGTATAATAAATAGATAGACATGTAAAAATGCAATCGGTATAAACATCATGTCGCAACATTTACTATTAATTAATATTTGCACTGAACATGCAGTCGAAAAGCAAACAAATTTATTCGATAACGTGAAGTAATGTATTAATATTTGATTTTGTTTCCAATTAATAGTCGGTATACGAAGGCTGGTATGAAGAGGCTAATTCAAATTTAAATAGGAAAATAAAAATCATAACTAAAAGTGTATTATGGTAATAGGGATAAAAACATCAAGTGAAAAAATTAAAAAAAATTATTTAAGTAAAGTGCTAATTTGTACTTTTGTTCATGAGAATTTTAATTGTCTGGTAGAGTCTTGTGCAATTTACTACAGAGAATAGCTTTGTGAGAACCTATTATTTTTTATTTTACATTCATCTTAACTATTCAGTATTTTTTTTTTTTTTTTTTATTTAGGAGAAAAAAACTTATTGTTAGAATTTATACATTCTTGCTTATAATTACTTCCGTGAGTTGTAAGTAAATTGTATAAGTGTTTGGAGAAGTTTGTTTATTCGTGATAAATTAAAAAACAGTAATTTTATATAATTGGATTCATTTGTTTAAAGAGCTAATGAAGTAGAAACGATTAAAAGTTCTATTAGCAATTTAGAACAATATATTGCTTCTAAGATAAGTTGATAAATTAATGGTAACTAGGGAATTTTTTAATGTTAAATCGATCAGAACGTTTTTTTAAAACAAAAAATTAAAAAACCCCGCGCAGAAGTTGTCAAATAAAAATGGCCGGGTTGTCAAATTCATAGACAGGTTTTGAGGTTAGCGTGGCTTCGAATATTTTTTTACCAAATATTTTTGTACAATTAGGACATTACTCCCCTATAGTCCTGCAGAAATTACGATAAATATTTAAAATAGTGCAAACTATTGTCTAAAATTCTCTAAATTTTTTGAGTAATTTCTTTAATTGAAAATAATGTTCCAAATAATTAATTGACGATAAATGTAGTAGAAAACACAAAGACAATTAAAACTAACCTGAAAAAAATTAATTTCCTGTTGAAATTTCTCTACAATGGATTTTTTCCACTCTCTTACAACTTTTTTCACAACTCAGATCGCGTGTGCAAGATCAAACAAGATAACCTTTTTATTCGCATTATCACGCTTGTTAGTTTTTAATGATTTTTAGTGATTACTTCAGACAGACATATTACATTTATTTCAAATCCTAGGTTATCATTCCACTCTATCATTAAAAAAAAAAAAAAAAACGCTATTCATATCAAATTATCCATTTATGTGACGAGGGTCAGGAATAGAGAAGGGGTTGAAAATGCCACAGTCAAAATTTTTTCACACACAACAGCCCCGAATCCCTATTTTTGAATTATTTTCAAAAATATCAAAGAAAGAAATTTTTTAATATTTTTGCAAAAACCCCATTTCTTGAAAAAATTTTTTTGTGTTTTCTACGGCGATTGATATTTTTTCATTTCTTTCAAATGAAGGTAAAAAGTCAAGATTTATGTTATTTAGTCTATTGCAAGCGTATATATTACACAAAGCAATATTAATCTTCATATAAAAAAAATAATCCGTTTGAACCTTTTTTTTTTTCTGAACCTTTGACCTTAAAATAAATACTTCCACTGGATTTAGTGTCATTCGCTCCTTTTAATATTGAAAAAAAATTGATAATGGATGAGGTCAAAGTGAATGTAAGACAAAGGTATTAAGTTAAAGCATGAAGCAAAAAAGAAGAAGAAGAAGACGAAGAAGAAGAAGAATAGGTATTAATAATTAGATTATTATTATTATCTGTCAAGATACAATAAGAGGACAGACAACGCAAGAAGTTATTATCAGGGTAAATAAAATGAATGTGGAAGATGGAAGAGGCTGCACTTTGTCATGAAAATATACCCGGTATAGACGATACTGTGTAATGCAAAGTTTCTTGTGGAATATTTATGTATTTATATTTATATATGTATATATAGTTGTTAATAATATATATATATATATATATATATATATATATATATGTATATATATATATATATATATATATATACAGGCAGAGTGTAAGAGAGATAAATAGTGCAGATAATATATATAAGTATGTAAGATAAATAAAGATAGTGAGAGCGAGAGGTAAATGGTAAAGGACTCCAGGTGCTGGTGCATCGTGCGCTTGTTGGAAAGAAGCTCTAAGACGCTTGACGTAACAGTTTCCTTAATAGAGATTGATATGAATTGGGAACTACCTAACAAGCGCGAAAGCTTACCAGCTCAGTTATACATCTAGGTCCATTATTTTCCGGCTTTATATATATATCTATGTATTTTATATATATATATTGAATATTCGTCTTATTCAATTTGCGTCTGAATTGAAATATCGGCGGCAATACGCGAGAAATTTATTAACTTTTGTTCGAAATGTAAACACATCTTGACTCATACTTTAGTTGCTTTAATACTTTTGAACTAACCCGCGTAAAAATATTTGGCCGGAAATACAGCGAAAAGGCTAAATCTGGCTTGAATCATTCTGAAATCGTAAAATATTATTACAAGAGGCTGAAAACTCGCCGAAATTTTATTTTTTTTTTTTATAAACAGGCCAAAAATTGACCGAAAAATTGAATCGACCTAGTCGTAAACTAAATTTCGACCTTGTGTTCACTTCCGCGGTCTTTTGATGGCCACTTTTAATTCGGAAAAATTAAAAAATTTTAGGAATAATTAAGGCGGGAATAATTTTCAAATTATTCATTATGCGAAAGTGATTTTCTTTAATAGATCTTCGGTAGAATTTCTCTCAATTAATTATCAAAAAATCGATAAATGAGTTTGTTCATTAAAGAAACTTTATCGGAATCGAATGTGACCAAAATAACTTGATAATAAATAAATGAAAATAATTTATTTATAAACACAGACAAATGTGTACGTTAATGGTGATTGAGGATAGGAGGACGAAGCAAAAAAAAAAACGATTACAAGTTCTGAGCTTGAATGAAGGAATTAAGTCTTAAGTAATAGTAGGAGAAACTAAAATTACTATACCGTAGGTATTTTTTTATTTTTAGGTGTGTGTGGGTGTGTGTGTGTTTAGGTGTGAGTGCGTGAGTGTGCTTAAGGGGATGAGTGAGTGAGTGAATTAATAGCGAGAAAACGAGGATAAGAGAGAAAAAGATAAAATGGAAGGAAACATAATCAGGGTAATGCAAAAGCTAAACTTCACGAGCGACAGCCGCTCGTTAACTGTGGCCATAGTCTTTTTTATTTTAACATTTTTTTAACGTTGACGTTTTTTATTGTGTGAGCGTTTGCGTGTCACTTTGTATCACGTTGGCGGTTCGCTGGTTCGCCAGTGCCAGGCGAACAATGCACCCGGTTAGGGTGTAAACGGGGACAGCTTTTCCGACGAGTGCATGGACGTCATAGTTGACGTCACACATGGAGAGTACGCGAGTATATGCATCCTCAATCCTGTCGGACGAGCTAAAGCTTGTTTTTAAAAGTTATCCGTGTAAAGTTAATCGACAGGCTAATGTATAAAAAATATACATATATATATATATATATATTTATAATAACAATAATAATGAATGAATACAAAAATTGAGCTTTTAAACAAAGCCTGGATTTATTTCAAATGTTTCCTGAATATAGATGGCCTATTATTTTTTTCTATCACTTTATTATTTATCAACTTTTTTTTGCAATAGTAATGAGTTTGTTATTGACACTGAATTTTTTTTTTAGAGTTTTAGCATGAACTTGTGTTTGACAATTAGTGAAGGAAGTGTAAAATTTATATAAAAAATAAATATGAGATTGTTGTTATTCAACAGAAATTCGTTGTGCAGAATACATAATCCCATCAGTACATTGCTCTGTATACTTTTCATTATATATATGTATATATATTTCTTATCGTAGACTTAACATAAAATGTAGCCACGGTGCACAAGTATGTCGTATTTACAAGCATTTTCTAGCTCTGATTAATATATCAGAACTTGCTCCACTGTACTATCATGGCGTTTTCTTAAGGCAATATTCAAACTTGAAAATTAAGACTTAAACTTTCTCAGCTAAATTATTTTAATCTCAATATATATTTTATATATCTTGTAATAAACTCAAAGCTTAGAGTTAAGCATAAAATTTTAAACTTTTTATTTTAAATATTTATGAACAAAAAAAAAAAATATTATTATTTCTATAATCAACTTGAGAACAAAGTTATTATCTCAATACTTATTTATTGAGACTCAAGTATTAGTTAAATCTAAAAAAATATTAATATCCCCTATCAATATATTCCATATAAATTACAATTTTTTTTCTTCACATCAATTCCAAAAAAATTTTTTTTCCATTTTCAAAAAATTTTTACGGTGGTCCATTATGCCCCTGTACTACATGTCAATCTAAAATCTCTAATATACTAAAATTTTATGAAAATGGCTACAAAAAAATTTTCCCTAATTTTTAATTTTCTCATCTTGTCTCGATTTCCCGTGAAATAAATGACGATGACAACACACAACTAAAAAAAAATAGTCATGTTATCTGAATCATCAGATGATTATTTGTAAAGACTGTTCATTTTTCTCCGACCTCTGTCCCATTAATTTTGTATTATTTTATTGACAATACAACAAAAAAAAAAAAAAAAAAAAAAAAAATGACAATGACTATTTTATTATTCGTTTACTACACAATAATCGACTGTGGAATAGCACACGGAGGATTAAGGACAAGTCGTAGATCGAGAAATACACGAGAGAATTAAATGATCCCGCCGCTTACTCACACTAACTCAAATATATACACAGACATACAAACACACATTCGCTGAGAATTGTCATGTCCCCCTACGATCATAATACCTTTCTTGAGATGGGTAGAATTATATCCCACAAGATATATATATACGACATTAATATGACAATATATCTATCTATATTCATCTGAGTCTAGTCATTTATACGAGTCTACCTCATTTTATGCAACTGCATTTCTCATCTACCACTGGTTCAAAAACGCTCATATTTTGACATGCAGATCACACCCTTATGGATTTCATGTTTCAGGAAACGCTTTACTACTCTCCGAAAATTATTTTTCATCATTACAGTACTCTTCTCTATTCCCTCGATCGATAAAACTTATATTTTATTACTTCACATAAAAGTGAGGAAAATTAAGTCAGGCGTTATCTCGAAAATTTTTTATTCTTCAGTTTGATGAAAAACCTCTTTCTTCAAAACAAAACAAAATTAACAATAAATAAATATTTAGATTGATAGCACTAAAAGCAGTGAATCGAAAAATATACAATACGACTGTACTTTTTGTTGATTTACCGAACATCTGGAAAATTTTCCTCATATGAGCGAGTAAGTAGTGACGATCATTCAATCACTATCAAAGCTTTCTGTAATTAAACGTTTTATTACAACAAACAATCTGTTACCTAGTTAGCTGGCTAGCAATTTCGAATAAAGCGTGGGCATGAGTAGGGGAGTAGTTAAAGTATTGTAGATTGTAGGATGTTCGGGGTCCTCAACGAGAGGGTATGGAGAGAATAGAGATAAAACAGTATATATGCTACTGTCTCTCTCTCCCTCAGTTTCTCTGTTGCTCTAGTAGCCTGCCAGAATCAGATGGCGCATACGGATGTGTGTGTGTGAGTAAGTGTATCGAATGTGGCACTCTGGTAACGACATAATTTACAACGTACCTTGTAACGATCTTCTATCATAATGGACAGGCTAACAATATTATAGATCACACATCTCCAATATCTTCACTGTGTACTAT